>NW_022111300.1:19439237-19451078 GCF_000313985.2 Echinops telfairi
AACTAGAGGAAAGTTGTATGTTTCATCATTGCTACACTGCACCCTCACTGGCTCGCCCCTTCCCAAGACCCTGCTGTAAGGGGCTGTCCAGGTGCCTACAGATGGGCTTTGGGTCCCCACTTTGCACACCCTCTCATTCACAATGATATGACTTTTTGTTCTTTGATGCCTGATACCCGATCCCATTGACACCTCCTGATCACGTAGGTTGGTGTGCTTCTTCCCTGTGGGTTTTGTTCCTTCTGAGCTAGATGGCCACTTGTTTATCTTCAAGCCTTTAAGACTCCAGATGCTATATCTTTTGATAGCCGGGCACCATGAGCTTTGGGGCCAGGTCATGGCACCCCATTCCCACTCAACCGGAAAACACTCTTAAAGGTCAACAAATTGACCCTGAAATATTTACAGGTTTTTATTTTTTTTGTCATTGTTTTGTTGTTTTGTTTTCTTTTGTTGCTTTGTTTTGCTCTGTCTTGTTTTTGTGCATATTATTATCTCTTCAGCTCTATTTAGATAAGATATATGGGATAAATAATCTGGAGGAGAAAACAATGGGACCTATGTTTCCACAGGGACATGGGAGAGGGGGAGATGGGGGAAAGGAAGTGAGTGTTAACAAACCCAGGGACAAGGGAACAACAAGTGATCCAAAATCAGTGGTGAGGAGGGTATAAGAGGCCTGGCAGAGCTTGATCAAGGGCAATTTGATTGAGAGGAACTACTGAAACCCAAATGAAGGCTGAGCATGATAGTGGGACAAGAGAAAAGTAAAAGATAATAGAGGAAAGAACTAGGAGGCAAAGGGAATTTATAGACATCTAAATACAGGCATGCATACATGTAAATATATTTATATATGATGATGCAGAAGTAGATCTATGTGCACATATATGTAGGTTTAGTATTAAGGTAGCACACTGACATTGGGCCTCCACTCAAGTACTCCCACAATGCAAGAACACTTTTTTCTACTAAACTGGCATTCCATGATGCTCACCTTCCTGACATGATCGCTGAAATCAAAGCGGGCGCATAAGCAAATGTGGTGAAGAAATATGTGAATTTCTAATAAGCCTCCAATCAGTGTCCAGAAGTTTGGTGATAAATGTTTGACCCAGAGTGTGGAAGGGAGTGAAGGCAGGAAGGGTGCTCATGGACTAGAATTATCTAGGAGCAATTTCAATACATTGTTAGGTGCCATTGTATCTCTTCTGACCAATAGCAACCCTACGCATACCCAAGACACGACCAACCCCGTTCTGCACCATCTTCACAATTGTTCTTATCTTCAGCCCATGTTTGCAGTAACTGTGTCAATCCACTGCATTGAGAGCCTTCTTCTCTTTTGTTACCTCTCTACTTTCCCAAGCATGAGGTCCTTCTCCAGGGACTGGTCTCTCCGTATAACAAGTTCAAAGCACGTGAGACGAAATCTCCCCATCCTTGCTGACGAGGAGCACGCTAGCCATACTGCCACGACAGAGCTGTGGGTCCTTGGAGTCGTCCATGGCACGTTCAGTATTCTTCTCCAGCCTCACAATTCAAATATCTCAGTTTTCTTCCGTCTTGCTTATTCAGTGTTCAACTTTCACACCCGCATGAGGCATTTTCAGGACAGTCATGCTGCATACAGAGTGAATCCACATCTGGAGGGGGCTGAAAGAAGAGACGAAGTCTATTTACCCCGAATATCCCCTTGCAGTTCTTATGTTGTTCATACTCTCTTGGTTCCCTGCAAATCACTACTCACAACTTTAAGAGACTTTCTCGATAGGTGGTCCTCTTTTCCTATCAACATATCCATCCTGTTTCCTCTCTACTGAGGAGCAAGTGTCCTATTTTTGTTGTTGTTGAGTCTAAGAATGTAAAAATGTTTCAGGTGACACATATTAATGTTGGTTTTCTAAAGGCCTCACAGTTTGTCATTTGGTTGAATCTGCTGAGTCACAAAAAATTACCAGAGACCATTGTACCAGAAATTCCAGATTAAAAAATTAGACTTGGTAAATTGAAATTCATTATGTAAAGTTTAGATAAACTTAGTTTCAGAATACAGAACTGTTCCTACTCCCTCTCAAAATCATATGACAGGTTGAGAGCTGGATGATTTTATAGATGAGTTTTCCTCAGCTCCTTCTCTCCCAAACCCCAATTTCATCCTGAAAACACCTTTCTTCTTCCCAGTAAGTCTCTTACAAATGTATGATTCATTGCACATGGAGAGTTGCCAGATCTCTTCGCTCTTGTTGTTGTCATAGTTGTCCCTCAGAGGGACCTGTGTGCAACAGAATGGAACAAAACAGTGGCCAGTCTTGTGCCATCTTCATGGTGGCTGCGATGTTTGCACCCACTGGCAGGACTCAATATGGGACGCAACAGATGGAAACTTTCACTCTTGTGGGTGTTTTGCTTGCTGGGTAGCATCGAGTCCATTCTCATTCCTAGCAACTATTTTGGGTAGAGTAGAATTGCCCGATATCGTTTCCTAGGTTGTAAACTTTATCTAGGCTTATTGGATGGAGGAATGGAAACTGTGGTAGTTACATAATCTTGTGTCAACTTGATAAATGAAGAGAAGGGATGGAGTCTAACCTGTCAAACAGGACACAGCCTGATGATGCTTCCTTGTGGGATTGGCCTTCTCATGAGAAATCTGGGAATTTCCTTTCTTCATTCCTGGAGGAAGCACTCTCTCTGCTCCACATTTCTGTTGGCAAGCCACATGGACCCACACTGATGGCAGCCGGAGCCCTGGAGATGTGTCCACCACCATTGGGTCCACAAGACTTTGCAGCCAGCAGCCAGAGTCCTCCTATATTTTGCACTATTGCACGTGACTGCATGAGTCTGAAGAGTGATTTATGGACTTATGGGCTAATTTAGGATTTATACTTGATCTGCTCTGGCTGGGATGTTTTCTCAATATACAATTGCTCTTTGATGTAAAGCTCTCTCTTACACACATATGAGTGTCTCTGAATTTATTTCTATAGTTAACCTAGACTAATACAGCAACCAAGTAATATGATAAACAACTCAGATGTGATAAACTACTCAGATAAACTCACTGACTCACCCACTCACTCACTAACTCCCTCCCTCCCTCCCTCCCTCCCTCACTCACCCACCCACAGACTCACTGTCATCGAGCTGATGCCCACTCACAGTGATCCTGTAGCCCAGAGCAGAACTGCTCCTATGAGTTTCCAAGATTGTAACTCTTAACAGGAGTAGAAAACCCCATTTTTTCTCCCAATCTCACTTAGAATCCCTCTTAGATTTACAAACTTTGAATCTTTATCCAGTATGGGTGGTCACTTTCCTGATGAGAACTGTATTGTTCATAAACGGTGCGGTGCAGGTGAGCAGCAGGTAAAGAGCACCCGCAGTGTGCATTCTGTAGTTAACCACAACCCCTTGCACGTAGAAAATCAGTCTTGCATTTTCCCTCCAAAGAGCTGACCCATGCAGGTATGCTCTTAGGAATTGACCATCCATTTCAAATGAGTACATTTCATTATGATCTCCAGGGAATTGTTTTTCACAAATGCATTAAAAAAACCAATCCCCTAGGTCCCTCTTCATTTAACTCTTTTATGACCCATCTATAAATGGTGAAGTCTGAGAGAGTAGCAAAATGTGTCTTTTTCGCCTTTGTAATGTCGATATCTAGTGTGCTATGAATATACTCGGTGCTCAGTAAATGTTTGGTGAAAAGCAAAGTATGTTGTAGTACAGATTTTTCCCCCCTCTTTCTGCGGAGTTGGAGACAAAGTCTATTTTCATTATAATGATTTTTAAAATGTGTAATTCAAAGGAAAAATATTCATTTTTTGGAAACAGATTTGGATTATGTAAATTGATTCTAGGGCCATAACTTTGCCCAACTCCAAGTGTCTAAGCCATTAGGGTTAAACTCATGCTATTTGAGTCAGCATTCCTTTTGAATGGCATTATTATTATTGTTTATCATTGCCTCAGCTTTTACAATATGCCTGGTGCTGTGAAAGACATTAAAAAGACACAGTTCTTGCCTTGGGGCTTACACTCAGATAGGCAAACAAACAAAATGTATTTAAGAAGAGGTAGATTGATCGCAGAGATGTAATTTCCCAGGTATTTGTATTTGTGCTTTGGGCTCGTTTGTCTTTTAACCAGCTGTGGGCTAAAGAAATCTCTAAACTTTTCTTCAGAACACAAACGTACATGGTAGGAGTCCAGAAGCAAATTTGAGCTTTGGAAGGCAGAACACAGAGCTGAGTCCAGACCGTCTAATTTAAGTGCATTTCATCTTCAATGGAGCCCCGGTGGTGTCGTGGGTTACATCCAAGGTCCACAGTTCAAACCTACTAGCCACTCTGTGGAAGAAAGATGAGGCTCTCTGCTCCTGTAAAGATTTACAGCCTGGGGAAGTTAAAGGGGGAGGTTCTTGCCCTACAGAGTTGCTGAGAGTTGTAATCAAATCACAGGTAGTAGAATTAATTATTATTATTGTCATCTTGTATCATCACTTTACTTCGTGACTCTTCCAACAAGTCATATTGCCGATGGTAACCACACTGCAAACCAATTCATTAATTCAAAAAGGAATTACCACATTTCTTTCCCCTGATATTTTCTTTTATTATTATTATTTTTTATCATTTTATTAGGGGCTCATACAACTCTTATCACAATCCATACATACATCAATTGTGTCAAGCACATTTGTACGTATGTTGCCATCATCATTCTCAAAACATTTGCTTTCTACTTGAGCCCTTGGTATCAGCTCCTCATTTCTTTCCCCTCCCTCCCCACTCCCTCCTCCCCACTGAACCCTTGATAATTTATAAATGTGGTGAAGAAAGCTGACAGTGCCCAGCTGTCAAAAGATATAGAATCTGGGGTCCCGTAACTGGAAGATCAACAAGGGGCCATCTAACTGAGAAACAACAAAGCCCACATGGAAGAAGCACACGAGCCTGTGAGATCCAGGGCATCATAGGGATCAGGTATCAGGCATCAAGACCCCCCCCCCAAAAAAAATCATAGCATTGTGAATGAGAGGGAGTGCAGAGTGGGCACCCAGGGCCCATCTGTGGGAAATTGGACATCCCCTGGCAGAAGGGTTGTGGGGAGGAGATGAGCCAGTCAGGGTGCAGTGTGGCAATGATGAAATATACAATTTTCCTCTAGTTCTTGAATGCCTCCCTCCCCCAACTATCATGATCCCAATTCTACCTTACATATCCGGCTGGACCGGAGGATGTACACTGGCACAGATAGGAACTGGAAATACAGGGAACCCAGGACAGATGAACCCCTCAGGACCAGTGGTGAGAGTGGCGATATTGGGAGAGTGGAGGGAAGGTGAGGGAGAAAGGGGGAACCAATAAAAAAAGCCAAAAAAAAACCCCACCCCTGGGGGATGGACAGTAGAGAAGTGGGTGAGGGGAGACATCGGATGGTGTAAGATATGACAAAATAATAATAATTTGTGAATTTCCACGTTTTATAGTCCCTTTTCTCACTGCCATATACTCACTGCCATTGAATCGATTCTGACTCACAGCAGCTCCATAGGACAGGGAAGACGTGCCCCTGTGGGTTTCCAAAACTGTCAATCTTTATGGCAGCCCACAGCCTCATCTTTTTTACTTGGCATGACTGGCGGTTTTGAACTACTGATCTTGCAGATAGCAGCCCAGTACATGTTCCACTATGCCACCAGGGCTCACGTGATAGTGTTTTAAAAGAACAGATGAGTTCTTATAGAGTGAGGCATTCATCAGCACAAACATTAGGAAAACTTGTATCCCAAGTTGATCTTACTCTTTAATTTAATTTTTTAAAATACTTGTTAAAAAGCTGAAATTTAGAAAAATGTGCTTTGTTACCTTTAAGTCTTTCTTCTGTCAACATTTAATAATACTCCTCTCATGCAGTAATAGAGTAGAAACAAATCTACTAAACAGTTTGTATATCATCTCTCATGTTCGTGCAAAAAATCTGTGTGTTTGTGTGTGTACAGCATCACCTTTACCTTCGACATCTGAATCTAGTGCCAGGGCATGCTTGCCATTGTAGGAGGAGCAGATAAGTGAGTCAGGGAGTAAGCCACTCGCACAACTTTGTTATACACGTAAAACACATGTGGAACCTAAGCTGCCTGCTAGCCAAAGCTGTAGAGTGGGCCAGATTACAGAGCGGTGGCGATGAACCTCACTGCACAGGGGAGGGTCAGATGCTATTTCATTTGATCACTACTGACGTTAGGTGCACGCAGGGAGTTCTCATCGGGGTCTGGATCGATGAAAAAGATGTGGGATCCTACAGCCATACATATTTAGGTTTTGTTCCCTGAAGTTTCTTTTTTAATTCCACTCTCTCATCACATGCAGAAGTGTGCTATACCCTTCCAGATGGCCCACACAAATGCTTTGTCGTACTTCACTCACTTCTTGCATGTCAAGCATCTCTGGGACTACATACATCACCAATTAGCATCTTATATTCATCTGACAGCAGTGATTCTGCAGTGTTTCCTACATTTTTGTTTGCTAAAATTTGCATGCCGTGGCAGTGTTCTAAGAATGAAAGTTACGATTGTGGAATATTTCTTTCACACAACTCCACAATGCTTTTCTTCGTGTGGCACCATAATGCTTTCATCATTATTCTAGGGGACATGTTTTCAGTGTGATATCTCTAGAAATGTTGAGGCCATTGCAGTGAATTGATGAATGCAAAAGATGGACACTGGCCATGTCACATTCTCTCTGGAGGGCTCTTTGACTCTGGCTACATTGCTATTATTCTAAATCAGAAGACCCTCTCATCGAGCTTTACACTTGGTATTGCCACCCTTTTAGGCCATTCGAGAAGAGGGCTAGACATCCCTTATTCTGAGTTCTCTGATGAGGATTTAACTCGCTGCCAATGAGTTGATGCTGACTCATAGCTCTCGCTAGGATGCAGTAGAACTGCCCCTGTGGGTTTCCAAGACTGTAACTATTTACTGGGGTAGAAAGCCTCATCTTTCTCCCACGGAGCTGCTGATGGTTTTGAGCTGTTGACCTCGCCATTAGCAGCCCAATGATTAACCCATTACGCCACCAGGGCTGCTGGAATAAGAATTCAATACAGCTGAATTTGGGTCTTCACAGTGATAATAGGGAGCAACCCTGCAAACTGAAAATCCCCTTCAGCCAACACACCAGAGAGATGCTGTGTACCCAATGGATCACATGTTCACCGGCTGCTTTTAAGTTTTCCAGCGTAATGGACATTGGTGAGCAAGTGAGTGGAACATGCACACAACCCCCATCCTGTCATGCCCACTTGGATGTGTCGTGGGCACCCCACACTGTACATGCTTCCTTTCAGTATCCCCTACATCCTGTCCCTCTGCAGTCTGTCCTGCCTTTGCAAATGATGTGTCATTGATTCAGTTCTTCAGGCTAGAAACGTGGCTTCCTCGGGGACTTTTTCATTTCCTTTATCGCCCCATCTCCAACTCATGACCACCAACACACACATCCACATCCACTTGGAATCTAGCAGCCATTCATTTTGGTTCTCCCTCAAAAAGGATCTCTTTAATCAATCCAGGCTCGGCTGCCTTCATTGCTGCCTCCCAGCCTTGCCTACGCAGTTCATTACCCCACTTACGTACAAGTGAGCCATGTCACCTCTCACCGGCTTCCCCGCTGGATGTCTGGCTTCCCTGTCCTCTCCTTTACATCATCCACTGACCACTGCTTTCCCTTGCCTTAGAAGTCTACACTCCTTTCCGGTTCTAGCACAACCCAGAAGGTCCCCTTTCCTAGTCCACAAGGCACTGCTGGTTCTGCCTCTTGACTACCTCTCTTCAAACACCATGTCACAGATGAGGCTCCAGTCATGGGGATTTATTGAGCACTTGCTGCTCTCCTACGCCCATAAACAGGGAAAGTCTCAGAAATCCGCGGAGACAGTTCTCCCCTGGCCTAGTGGGTCCCCGTGGGTAGGCATTGACTCGGCGTCCTGGAGTTTGGTTCTGGTTTTGTTGCTTTGTCACTTCTTCCACACCCTGAGCAGGCTTTGCTCGTACTAGAGCGCTTGCTGTTACTCCTACCTGAAACGTTTTCCCACTGCCCTTCACTGGTATTGTTTCTCCTCATCCTTCAAATACTTTCTTACTGTCCATTCTTCAGAGAGGACGTCTCTGTCTAGTCCACTGAGATAGGTTCCCCTGGCATTATTTCCTTCCCAGCACTAATTACAGTCTTGAAATAAGTTATCCATTTGTTTATCTATCAGGAACTCACGGCAATGAAGACTAAACTCTCTCTTATTTAATTATTATCCCTGATACTTAGCACCGTGCTTGGCACAATGAAGGCTTTCAATACACATTTGCCAAATGAGCATCTTGAAAGTGTTTCGATGAGGAAAGTTGTGTGTTTGTGTGTAATGATTAAATTACAGGAGGAAAGCATATTCCACCTGTGAGGATGGAAAGAGATGAAGGGTTGACACTAGCATAGCAGAGAGCCAGTTGGCAGACCAGCGACCCAGCAGTGACTGATTCGTGTAACCAGGGTCACGACAGAGATCAAAGGCCTTCTAGGGTTCACAGCTGTAACAGTGTGCCAAAGACCAGTCAAGTATGATTTGTGCCTAAGAAAACAGCACGATGTACTCATTCACATAGAAAAGAGAGAGAGAGAACTACAGCTCCAGGGTAAAACAAGGACTACATCTTCAAAGTACAGTAGTTATCTGGTACGACAATGATCATATTATATTCAACAAAGGTGCAAGCTTTCACTTACATAACAAGTGCATTCTTCTATCCAAAATCAGCATCCTCACCACCTGAAAAGAAAATTTCAAAACAGAGAACAAAAATGAACTAAATAGACACAGTATAAATCATGTCTGAGGTCTTAAAGGATTGCTTTCAAAGAAGCAGCCATCTAAGTGAGGTGGTAACTAAGTCCATGGAAGAAGCACATCAGCCTGTGTGATCCAAGGATTATAAATAATATACTCCAAATCCAAAGGAGAGAATGGTGTCAGAGCTTAAATTGTAAACATCTATTTTCAGAAGGTTATGAATGCCAATGTGAGCCCAAAATACTTTTGTAGGGTCCCCCCATGGAGTGAGCCTCCAACAAATCCTCTCTGATCACAGTTGAGGGATGTAAGCATTGTAACGTCAATGACACCAGACAGAGTCAGGCAAAATGTAATATCTCATTATTTTATTTCCCTTTTGGCCCATTTTAAAGCTGTTCTGCTTTTTCTAAATAATAAAGTGAAGGAGGAATACATAAAGAGTGAGCCCCTGGTGAATCCCCTCTGACCATGGACCAGGGATGTAAAAATCCTTACTATCGTGCACTATGTATTGGGAATTGGATTGCTGCAGATGCAATTGGGTTAGAATTTAGCACCCTGTGATTTGATCTCCCTTATAATTCATTAAAATTTGTTCTAGTTTTTAATATTTTCCACTTTCTTTTCAATTGAGGTTTTTCATCTGTTTTACTTTGTTCTTGATGTTGGTTTTGTTTTTGAAAATATTTTTCTGTATATGAAATTTAAGTTAGGTAACTCTATAGAGAGAGTACCAGGTTTAATGGTTTTTTTGTGGGTCTGGAAGGGGAGGTTGGGGGAAAATGAGGAGCTAATAACAATGAGTACAAGAATGAAGAAAATGTTCTAAAATTGATTGGCGTAATGATGGTATCACTCTTCTTGAATTGTGTGATAAGTGAATTATATGCAACAAAACTGCTGGAAAAACAAAACAAAACATGAGTTAAAAAAACTCAGATGGCTAGGGTGGATTTGTGGATTGGTACTTATATACATACAGCAGGAGAAAGTTACATGGGCGATGACCTTTCAGGAGTGCTAGACTGCACAGAGAAAGTGGAGGAAACCCAGTCTCCATGGAAAGAAATCCACGGTGCCATCAGAGCCCGCATCTTGGAGGCACACAAGGAAAGAGGTTCCGTTCTGTGAAGGGCAATAACTGAAACGCCGAAGAGCGTTTCATGAACACTTACTTTGTACCAGTTGCTGCATTAAACTGCTTGCATGCATTCTCACCTAAAATCCATAATACATCCGTGAGGTAGACTTGCTAATGCTCCATTTTTATTGAAGAAACCACACAAAGTTAAGAAAGGATCATTATTTTGCTCTAGAAGACTGGTTCTCAACCTTCCTAATGCCTCGACCCTTTAACACAGTTCCTCATGTTGTGCTGATCCCCCAACCATAACATTATTTTCATTACTATTTCATAACTGTCATTTTGCTACTGTTCTGAATTGGGCGACCCCTGTGAAAGGGTTGTTCGACCCCAACGGGGTTGCGACCCACAGGTTGTGAACTGCTGCTCTAGAGCAACCGCAGGTAAGTGAGAGGTAGACTTGATCCTCTGATCTTCTGACATTTAGAACAGGCAGGCCATTGTCCTTTCTACTTTGCACAGAAACATCATCACCGGATGACAAAGGATGGCTCTGTGAAGGAAGGAAGTGCAGAGAGGCTTTCTTGAGCTTAAAAAATATCCCGATTTTAAAGCAGATAGTATTTACATCTCTTATATTGTGCTGTATTATTATTATTACTTTGTCCATTCAATTCACAACTCAAACTCACTGCTCCCTCAGCGATCCGCACAGGGTGAGTGGCCTCTGAGGGTTTCCCAGCTGGAACTCTTTTTAAAAAAAAATCGTTTTATTAGGGGCTCATACAACTCTTATCACAATCCATACATACACATCAATTGTGTAAAGCACATTTGTACATTCATTGCCCTCATCATTCTCAAAACATTTCCTCTCCACTTAAGCCCCCAGCATTAGGTCGTCATTTTTCCCCTCCCTGGTAGCAGGACGCCTCGTCTTTCTCCTACGCAGCGGCTGGTGGTTTCAAACTGTTGACTGTGGTTATCAGTGCGACTCGTATCCCACCGCCCGCCAGGGCGCATTTCTTTTCTCCTGTTGGCTTCCTTGTTCCAAGTACTTAGCACAGTTCCTGAGGGTTAGCTACAGGCAGAGATTTGGAGCTTGTCCCGAAACAGTGCTCTCGGTGGAAGTGGGTCTGCATTTGATGTTCTCAGTCCTTCATTTAAATCTGCTGCTTCAGAAAACAATTTAAGGTCATTTAACAGTAAACATTTGAAAGAAGAACTTGCACTGCCATTCTTAAATGTGACTCAAGCAAACCTGGGAAGAAACGACATCAGGTTAAAACGGCGGTTTGAAAACCATCTGAAGAGTACATGCAAGATAGCGAGCGCTGGTGAAACCTTCGATTTCCGAACAGCTGCCAATAAGGCTCCCGAGAAGCTGGGGGGAAAGAGAGAAATGAAGAGAATAAGAATCGAGCAATTGATTAAATCTTGGGGCTGTCACTGAGGGGGAATTCAAAGGAGAATAGTGAAGGTTCTCACAAAATTCCTCATGCTCATTATTCCGATTTTCAGGTAAAACAGGAACCAGTCAGATGGAAGCAAGGTTTTCTGCTTTTATGTTCCGCGTTTTTCTTGTTTTAACATCGTATCTTGTTTCCAATAGGCTGGAACTATTGAAGCAGATCAGAGATTTCGTTTTACTACGCGTTTACACATTTGGATTATTGACGATTCAGAAGGCCCGGACTTCGGAGACGCATTAGGGCTCGCGGGATGGCTCTTTCTTGGGCATGGTAGCAATTTGGAACCCGAATGGCATGATCTTAACGCCCGTGGGAAGCGGTAGAGGAAAAAAGGTAAGGCACACGCACACAGCACACAATTTTCAAATGTCATTGTTCTAGTCATTAAAAGAAAAGAAAGAAGTGTGTGTGGGGGGAGGA
>NW_022111300.1:19451187-19470323 GCF_000313985.2 Echinops telfairi
GAGGAGGGAATGCCTAGGCTGACGGGAATGTTCTGCTCTATGGTCCGTGCACTTCCTTTTGCACGGCCTGCACGTCATCCTTCTTGGAGTTTCTCGGAGTGGCTGCGCTGCAGCGCATGGAGGACCATTTGCCCCTTAAATATCACACGTAGCTAATTTACATTATAGTCTACAGGCCCAAGAGGGAAAAACGCTTAATTTTATTAATAGAGTGGATTTTAAATCTCTCTACAGGAGGCCACAGGAGGCCACAGAAGGCCCCAAAGGGCTAATCTATGTTCTGCAGAGATGGCTAATCAGAAAGGGCACACTGCTTTGTTTCCCCTCTTAGAACGTGCTCCCACCGGTGGGCTCTGAACACTGGGATTGTTCGACAACTGATATACAAAGGCCCAAGCCCCTGAGGTTTGTCACGGGAATGCTAATGGCTGGGGTCAGTTGCATGGAAGCAAACAGAGCCAGGATAATCATTTCGTAACCTCATGTTGACATAACTCACCAACTTGCAGAAGAACCCCTTCATGTCGAGGAAACAGAGAAACTATAATGATTTTCAGATACAGTTGACAAGAGACCATTTAGTAAACTTTTATTTTTTTTTAACTAACAGTATGCAGGGATGTTGTATTCTGGGCTGCTACTAATAATCTCATCAGAATGCAAAAGCAGCAACTGTGTTATAAAACCAATGATCTGTTATATTCTGCAAGAATTTACAAAAGCCTAATGTCATTTACTACACCATGAGAACCATACTTGGGTTAAAAAAAAATAAAACACAACAGAATTCAAAAACTGATTACAGCGGATGAAAAAATAAACTGTTTGCCAACGCGATCCTTAAAAAATATAGCATATCCCAGCTTAGGCCCGGAGCCCAGTGGGGATCTCACTAGGGAAAGGATCTGTGTTTACAAGTGGGGAGCAGTGACCCACCCCGTAGCACTGTGTTGGAATCCTGTTTGCAGTTCTGGGCTTAAGCTGCAGGGGACTTGCTCCCTCAGAGAATTTCCTTGTTTTGGTCTTTTTCAGCAGTTCTTTGGTTTGTTTTTTTTAAATTTTTTTTTTAACTAAGGCATATTTCTCGCAGTCTGAAGCATGGAGTTCACATGATTTCAAAAGGAAAAACCTGTCCTCAAGTGTGTTTGGAGGCCAGTGGATGGCCTGCCCTGTGAGGCTCTCTCCATGCACGAAAGGGCCTTGTCTGTCCTGACGGTGAGAGAGCAGGCTTCCCTGGGACCGTCATGCTTGGTGCTCACCCAGCCGCTGTGCATTCAATTCTGGCAGCGGTGGCATTTTTAATTTTAGAAGGAAATCAGTACCTTTAAAAGCTCCCTCCTTTAACTTTCCAATCACACATTTTCTCCAGTGATTAAAGGGACAGCCAGCGTTCTGAACCTCAGCACCACCTCTCGCTGCCCTTCAGTCCGGTTGCCTCTGGACCATCAACCGTGAGCGTGTCGGAGTAGCACTGCTCTCCATAGCGTTTTCAATGACGGCTTTTGCATAGTTGACTCTCCGGGGCCTTTTTCCTAAGTGCTTCTGGGTGAACTGGAACTGTCAGCCTTATGATTCAGAGCCAAACTGGATACAGAGCCAGAGAGCGAGCAAGAGACTTTGAAATTCTTGGCCTTGTTAACACCAGATTCACTTTCCTCTTTCTTTGATTCCCTCCTTTTCAAAGTAGGTCTTTTAGAAACATTTTTGACTTCATGAAGGGAGGAGGCAGAAGGTAGGCGGCACAGGGTCTTATGATATTAAAATGCATTTGCATAGAGGGCTAACCAACTTCCATGAGAATCCGTATGGACTCTGCATTCCTGGGTGTCCTTGATGGCACAGTTGGTCTTGCAGCTCTCAGGGAGTCGTTTTGAAGTGTTGATTTAGGCGCCTGGAAGACATCTGGTGATAATGAAGATGGAGCCTTAATGCTGGGATTCTTTGAATGAGTTATAGTACAGCCACTGAAGACTCATTAAAGCACATCTCTACAGAAGGCCACCCATATTTCTTGACTGCCGGGAAGCTGCTTATATTGATAGTTGTCCAGACTGAAACTGAAACCTGTAGGGGGCCTGCATTCAAATAACTAGTTTGAGAATCCCATGGAGGTGACTTTGCAACCCAGGAAAGTCGTGCTCAGATAAAGAACACAGACGCACAAAGATGTTTTCTAAATGAAGTGGGTCTGTTTATTACGGAATCTCAGTCACATGGGGCAAGAATTAATTGTTGAATGTGTGAATGCTCCTCTTGCCTCCTTTTATTCTGTTTTTGTGTTGTTATTATTGATATTGTTGAGTGACCTGCTACCCTTCTCTGCCCGTAAACTTACATTTATCCTCAAAAGCCTATCTGTGCTGCCTCCTGTCCTTGATTCCTGTCCTTGATGCTCCACGATTTTAGAGGTAAATGACTCCTCTCTTATGATTCGGTGGCACTATATTCATAATGATCTTCAACTCATACTCAGTGCACTGCCATTTGAGTCGATGTCAACGTTTAGCAACCAGGTTCTTATTAACTGTTTTATATGTGGTCTATAAATACAGGTACTTATTATCATATAGACTGTTTAACCCATAATAAATATTCTCTGTTACTTTCAGAACATAGCTGAGAATCTTGGCACAAAGGAGGTATCTAATGAATGTTGAGTAAATGAATAATTAAAGCATTTAAGTAAAATTAAGACTCTAGCAAAAAATGTCCATGGTTTAAATAAATCCAGGCTGCTGGTGCAATTAGGATCATGCTGCCAGGGTTCCTGTCTTCTACATGAGGGGAACTAAAGGGTTTCTAAAAATTTTCAGATTGTATCATCTTAAAACTAAATTCTCCTTCTCAGTCTTACAGGCAGAAGAAAAAGGTTTCATTTGCTCTTATGAAGAGAATATGCACAGACAATTGAGATGAAATTGGTATTTTTTTGAGAACTGAGAGGGAATATAAAACAATGATCTAAATAGATTCAGTGATTTCTTTATTCAACAAATTTCTGTCATGCCTATGCTGTATGTCCAGCATGTTTAACTCCCAGGTCTCCTGGATAAACCAAGGGAACCCAATCCCTGACCTCCTGCGGATAGAACCTAGCGAACGAACGATGGAGACTTCAAATAAAGGTTTTTCTAAGGCTCCTGCTACTCTAAGGACAAGAAGTAGTATAAGTGAAAACATTATGGGTTTGTTAGCATTTAAGAGGGGAATCCAATTTAGGAGATAACTTCATGGAAGAAGTGATCCTTAAGCAGAAACTGGAAAGGTTTTGGGGAGGGGGGGGCGGGGCAGAGGTTATAGGATGATGTGATGAAGAGAATGGTGACAGGGAGGAAAACATGGCGTATGTGGATATGAATCCGGCTTCCAGTATTTTCCGAAGGCAAGGGTGGGATGAAAGAGGTCTGCTATCATGGGTTTTATGTTGGGTTACTAACTGCACAGTTAGGTTGGAACCTACCTGCTGCTCCTTGGGAGACAGGTGAGGCTTGGTGGTCCTATAAAGATTTGCATCGTTGGAAATCCACAGAGGCAGTTCCCCTCCTGCCTTTAGGGTCACTATAAGGCAGCTTTCTTTTTTTTTAAGTGAAAGAGTGGAGTGTGGCAATGTGGTTCTAGTAGAGTGAGAAGATGCATGACTTCAGTTGAGAATCAAAAGTTAAGAGGGATCAAAGCCATCAAGGGATCAAAAGCCATGTTAGAAATTGTGACAATGGGTGAAACCAGGGGTAGCATGCATCTGATATAAATGAAGCTCTAAGAGAAATTCTCTAGTGACTTATTTCCAATCAGACAGCCCCAATGCATATATGTCCCTTTGTATATAGAATTCCAGAGCTGATACTAATAAGATTCTTAACTAAAAGGAATTGGGATTCATCAAAGAATTTAATATGGGAAGTGACATTTTCAATGGAAATGACATTCTGATACAAGCTTCTTAAAGATTGTGCTAGCTGTTTTTTAAAAATCATTTTTTGGGGGCTCTTGCAGCTCTTATAACATTCCATACATCAACTGCATCAAGCATATTTGTACCTATGTTGTTACCATCATTTTCTAGACATTTACTTTCTACTCTAGGTTTTTTCGAAGAAAACCCATTGGGAGGTGGGGAGGAAGTAAAAAAAGAAAAGAAAAAGAAATCCAGTTTTTGAAGGACAAGGGTCAGTAGACAGAACAGTGGAAAGGCTACACTCCGGGGTGGTTTAAGTTGGTGTGGTTGATAGTAGACATTGGCAGAAGTTGATGCATCAGAAGTTTATATAGGTGTCAGAGAAAGGGTGTTGCCAGGGACAATTTCAAGGTTTCTGTCATGAGGGAGTTGTTCTGTCATGAACAAAAACACTGAAGGGGAATAGTTTTGGGAGAAACTTGCTAAGCTGCAGTTTTGGAAATGTAATATTTGAGGTGCCTGTGAATCATCTAAGTGGGGATATTAAATGGGACTTTAACATAAGATGATAAAAATTGGATTAGAAATCAGCATAGAAATACAAATTTTGATGTCATGGGTTTGCAGAGAAACACCTGGATTTATTCTTTGTTATATATACATTGTGGATTTCAGGTCATGATTTGTTTTGCCTTTTTTGCTATTTATCGTTGGCTACATTTTGATGATACTTATTATGTAGCCTGTCTTGTCTTTTACTTGCAAGGACATATAATTTCTCAAGAGCATACATCAAAGATTTCCTTAGGTAATTGTACAAGGTATTCTTACATCCTTTGACATCGATACTCAATGAAATAATCATTCAGAGAAGTCAAAGTAGTGTCTAAGTTATGCCTTTTCAATTGCTTCATAAGCATGTATGAATACTGAATCATGAGACAATAGAAAAATTGAGGCATTTGGATTGTGGTGTTGACAAATAATATTGAATATATTGTGAACTGCTAGAAGAACAGACAAATCAGTCTTACAAGAATACAAGCAAAAATATTCCTTAGAAATGAGGATGGCAAGACATTTTCTTGCTTGCTTTGTACCCTAATCAGGAAAGATCAATAGAAAAGAGTATCGTGTTCAGTACAGGAGTGGGTCACTGGATACAAAGAAGACCTTCCATGAGATAAACTGACATTGTCGCCTCAACAATGAGCTCCAACAAGCAAAGTCAGGAGACACAGCACAAGACTGAGACAATTTCATTCTGTCATACATGAGGTTGCCGTGAGGGTTAATTTCATAGCAATGAACAAAACCAACTTCATCACACATACACCCAACGAAAGGCAAATGTTATCATTTTATAGATACCCTGGTTATATAGTGGTTATGAGTTGGGCTGTTAATGATAAAGTTAGAAGTTCAAAATCAGCCAATTGGTAGGTGAAAGATGGGTCTTTTTCTACTCTCGTAGAGGTGGAGCCTCAGGAAACTCACAGGGCCAGTTCTACTCTGTCCTCCAAGGTCATATGAGTTGGCATTGACTCAATGACAGTGAGTTTCATTTTTGAGTCTTAATACTGAAGTCCAGAAGGGTAAGGTTTTGTCACATAGTTAATGAGTGACAAATGGTAGGCTTGAAATTAAGTATTCTGTCTACATACCCAGAGTTCTTAAGTAACCCCAAAGAATAGTTTTTCTCTGTCCTATCAGGTCACTGTGAGTAAGAAGTCTATTTGATGGCAGTGGGTTTGGTATTAGATTTATGGTTATTAAGCAATTGTATCTTAATGCAACCCTCTAGGCTAACAGAATCACACAATTTGAAATGGAGACAAGTCCACAAAGCCAAGTCTTATGGCTCTTAGTTGTATCATGCAGTCTAGGAACATCTCGGGTTCATGCAAAGCTAGCTTTGACCTTGAACTAAAAGTATACATGATAGTCAGGAATTGATACAGATGAGTATACCATTCATGAGGTATATTCTGATGTGAGTGGAAATACAATCAAGAGGATGTGGGCCAAAGTAATTACAGTGAACCCTCGCCACTTCGCGCTTCGACTTCCACGGCTTCACTCTATCGCGGGTTTTGTGTAACAGCGCATGCTCTGTCATTACTGCCACTGATTGGCTCATACTGTACACGCTTCTGTCTGCATCGCTACGTATCGGAGCTATGTATCAGATGCATTTTTGCTTTTGTACAGTGTACTGTAATTGTTTGCGATTTTTAAGAAATTTTATCTAAGCCCTATGACGGCTCCTAAACGAGCTGCTTCTTCTAAGCCTTCTGACAATAAAAATAAGCGCCAGAGGAAGATGCTCACCATCCAGGAAAAGGTAAAACTTTTGGATATGATCAAAGATGGCAAGAAAATCGTGGAGGTTGCACGCTATTTCGACTTGAATGAGTCTTCCGTTCTCTCCATCCGTTGTACTTCATAATATAATAAATAATAAATGATAATTGTAACGTCAAAAATGTTTTACTGCATTTTCCCTTTTTCATTTAATAAATTGGGTAATACGAGTGTAATGGTGACTAAAGGGTGTTTTTTCATGTCCTCTATGCTCTAACTACGAAAATATTTGATTTACAAATAAGGAATCCTACTTCGCGGAATTTCATTTATCACGGTAGGGTCTAGAACCGATTAACCGCGATAAACGAGGGTTCACTGTATTGTGGAATTAATCAGACTGATAGTCACATTCTAAAGGGTCAACTTTGGGGTAGTATGGAAGTAAAATTCACTCACTACTCTCCTGAAATTGAGTTTCCAGAGCACAGTGAAAAGGTTTATAAATGTCTGAGTTAATATACACAAAGGAATGGAGACTGAGAAGAAGAAAAAAGAAATTAATTTTGAGAAATTTTAAAAGGGTACGGAGGTGGGATAAGTGAGAGCCTAACGAGGAAGCTGCTGACGGTGCTGCTGATAGGCAAGAGTAGAAGAAGATCCGTGTATTCACACACATACTTCTATTCCCAATGATCTGTTCTTTTGCCCTAGTATTTCTGCATATGGAGTCCTGGTTTGGGGTTTCTACGGTGTACGTGGCTAGGCCCAAATGGTTGTGGGCATTCTATCATGTTTACTAGGAAGAGATCAGGGCCATGGTCTTTCCCAAGCCCAATTCCCCCCAGGGAAAGTTGGTTTGGCAGCCTTACCTTGGAAAGCACAGTCCTCACAGAATGAGCTCATTGTAGCTGTCAGCTATGGGATATCTAAGCATCGCTATTCGTCTGCAACATCGCCAGCCGGATGCCCACCCACCTCCACTGGGGATACGAATCCCCCATGGGGGTAAAACACTGCTTCCAAATGAGTGAAGCAGCTGTTGTTTTACACAGAAATGTCAAAAGCACAAGCAAATTTCTCATCACCAATTGGTGGTGTCATCGCCAGTGGAACACGTTGGAATTGGTGTGTGGTTTAGGTAAAAGCAACTCGTTTTCAGTAAACAGAGTATATCTGATAACTAGACTTTGGGTCAGAATTTCTTTTCTTGAGAATGACAGATTTTGAATATGATTGGTGGCAGGTGGAACTACACTAGCCATTTACCTCTAAAATCTTTTTAATTTGTTGGAGTTTTACTTTTAGTACTTTGTTCTTAGTAATTAAACAAATGTTACTATGAGTGAGAAAAATACAGTTTACCCTAACATATTTCTATTACTCTTATATTACATAAGATATTGCCATCTTCAAACTAAGTTTCTGAAAGTCGAAGATAGAAAACTTTTTTAAAGGCAAAGAAATAGAAATTATATATCATTAGTTCCTTATGATGATCTTCCACTTACTTACATGTTATCCATCTAACCATCTGTAATATAACCATCTATGTATACATCCATCCATTCTCTAACTCAATGGTTTTCAACCTGTGGGTTGCACCCTTTGGGGGGGTTGAACGACCCTTTCACAGGGGTTGCTCAATGCATAACAGCAGCAAAATAGTTATGAAGTAGCAACGAAAATAATGTTATGGTTGGGGGGTCACCACCACATGAGGAACAGTCTGAAAGGGTCACGGTAGGAGAAAGGTTGAGAAGCCCAGCTCCATTACTGATGAACGACTTTCTGTAGCTGGTGTTGAGGAGCACGGGGCGTGCATTCACTAAGCATTCAACTTCTAACTCAGTGCCATCGCCTCCCACGTATAACCACACTACCTAGGGTTTTTACGGTGTTAAGTCTTTATGGGACAGGTAGCTTCATGCTTCTCACAAGGGTCAGATGGTGTATTTGGCCCACCTATTTTGTGGTCAGCAGTCCATTGCTTACTCAGGGCTCCAACAGTACTATCATCAAAACCCCAGCCAAACTCACTTCTATCAAATCCATGCTGACTCATAGTGACCCTACACGACAGGGAAGAACCGGTCTGGGGAGTTTCTCAGAGTGTAACCTTTTACGGGAGTAGAACGCCCCATGTTTCTTCCAGTACTATTAAACACAAAATTAAATAAAAATCAAACTCACGGCATGGAGTCAATTCTGATGCATAGCGACACTCCAGGGCAGAATAGACCTGCCCATGTGTTTTCAATATGGCCACAGGACTCCCCCAGAGGGCCTGCTGGTTTCCACCTGCTGACCTTGCAGATGACAGCCCATCGCATAACCACCTCCCCAACAGGGCCCTGCAGAACTGTCATAGGAGTCTCAGATTACTGGGGATAGAGAGATAGCAAGACTGGGCTCGTAGGAGAGTGCATCTGAGCATTTGTCTTATTCTCTCGATCACATGTGTAAATGGCCATTTATTTCACTTCATCTATAGGTCGTTATGAGTCAGAATGGACTCAGTGGCAGTGAGTTTGAGTTTTCATAATCAGAATGCTCCTTAGAAGTGAGGATGGTGAGAGATTGTCTTATGTGTTTTGGACAAGTTATCAGGAGAGACCAGTCCCTGACAAAGGACATCATGTTTGGCAAAACAGAAGAACAGTGAAAAACAAGAAGACTCTTGAATCGATGGATTGACCCTGTAGCTTCAACAACAGGCTTCACTCTAACAATTGTGACGATGGTGCAGGGCAGGGCCATGTTTCATTCTGTTGTTCCCGGGTCTCCCTGGGTCAGAATCAACTTGAGGGCCCTTGGGGACAAGCTAGCCAGACTAAAGTAGCCCTGGGGGCTCAGGGGCCGGGCCAAGGCCAATGACTCAAACCCATAGTTGTTCCAAAGGAGAACAAGGAGGCTGTCTGCTCCCATCAAGATTTAGAGCCTAAGAAACCAAAAGGGGCAGTTCTGCTCTCTGCCCTATAGGGTTGATGTGAATCCAATTTGACTCTATGGTAGAGTTTGGCTCGAGTCTTTTGATTTTATCGCACACATTTTACTCTGAATATATGTGCTAGAGATACACATCACGGATACTCAGATTTGTGACAAGTCTGGTGCGATGCTCTCATTCAACTCTCACATGAGCGAATGCTCAGAATTTTTAGTCATATGACCCATGCTCCAAGGGCTACCTACATACCCAGCAGAGCAGACTCCGTCAACTCTTTTCTGTTTTCACTTTCCCCACCCTGACATGGCATGGCACATCCCACCATGATTTTAGATTGCACAGGTGGGCGTTTATTGCTTTTCTGCCTAATCTAGCCAATAGCCAATCAACATAAAGATTCCCTGCCACCCCCAAAGACATAGCCCCACAGGTGCCTCAAGAACTTCCCATCACACAACCTCTGAATGATTTTCTTCTTCAAAGGACACAAAAAGCTGGGTGGGGGGCAGCAGGTTTTTTTAATAGCCCTTTTAAGTTTATTTTCTCTGTATTCTTAATTATATTAAATACCCATATATTCTCTCCCTGAGTATTCATTTAGAAAAAAAAGGTTTTGTAATAGTCACATTTAATTTATCAGGGTGCAATAATTTGTGTTTCCCAATCATCTTGCCGACTTTGGTTCATTATACTATTGTTTCACATGAGTAAGTTAGCAAAGTTTGGATTGATTGACTCTAATTAACTAAAACTGGTTCCAGGCTGTGCATCTATTGTCATGGTAGCTAGCCACAAAGCCCTAAACTGCTCCGTGATGGTGATATAAGGTAGTATTGATTCAAAAACTGGAGGCAATATGCAACGTCCTTCTCGCTGCCTGGGAGAAAACAGAAAGAGGGGTGAAAGGTGGTTGGACCAGTTTTAACATGGTCCCTTAGGGGACCTTTGGGAGTCTAAGTTGTGGTCTTCCGTGGGTTCACTTCGTTTTTGTTTTTCCTACAGGGAGATAATCATGGATGGCTTGAGCTACAAATGAATGGGAGTTTCATAGCAAGAGACGTAAGATGCTGTGGTGTTAGAAACTGTGAAGAGAGGAAATCACCTCGCTGACAAATAGTCTAAAATCGACCAAAACACTGCAGTGAAACTTCCCTCCATTTTGATAAGAGAAATCTTTCTATACATTCCACATAGGAAACCAGATGTGCTTAAAATTTAATCTTTTCTCTCCTGTTCACATATTTTTTATTGTCAGTAATGATGTTGTTTGAGAAAAAAGGCTTTTCAGACAGTATGACCAACTGGGAAAATGATTGCTCTGACAATCCACAAGCAAGAACACATATTTTCTTTCCTGGCCTTGCTCTTTAGGGCTGGATGGAAAGCAGGTGAAAATGAAATTGTAAAATAGAATGTCATATACGAGAGCCATCAATACATTCCCAGCACTCCCACGCGTCTAGCTGGAGCTTCTGTCTTTCCCATCTTAAAATATCAATTAGGTTATCCTTACATTTGATGTTTTGAGTTCCATATTCCTCCTCTTCTGAGCTCCAGGGCCCCCTCTCCCCCTGACACCTTATCAATTGAGCTGCTTTCCCCATCAATCTTTCATTTACAAACAACTTCAATAGAATCGTAGCCTTCATGTCCCTGCAGACAGATGAAGTGCACGTTTAACTTGAGTTACTTCAGAGCTCTGGCTGAGAAGCTGTCTGTCAGTGTGGAACAAACCCCGGAAGCATTTCTGTGTATCCAGTGGCTACCTTCATTCATACACCGCGGAAGCCTCCTTGGAGACGGGAGGCAGGCAACTTCTATGTCCACATCTTCCTCATCTGATCATTTGAATTCCGTTTAATGTTCTGTAAATGGTGTGGCAATTGTGAAAGGCCCATGCACAGGCACAGACATTTTAGCCAGTGAGGAAGACTCAGAAGAAAGCAAGGTGTGAGAAGATAGAAAACTTTGACACAACTTTGGTTTTGAACAGAAGTTGTGTTGGCTAATGATTTATCACTGTTATTGGAATATCTCAAATATTTATCACATAAACATGGTTTATACAGCATGTAGCGACCTTACTTGAATATCTCTTTTATTAGTGTATGGTATGTTTTATTTATTTTTTAACCCTTTTATGGATATAGAATTTACATATCATACAATTAAGAGCTCAATGATATTAAGGAGAGTTATTCAATCATCACTGCCAAAGATTTTAGAACATCTTAATCTTTCTTGTACTCAACTGCTATTAGCTCTCCATTGCCTTCCCACCTTCTGCCCCACCCCTAAGAAACTATTCCTTTAGGAACTCTATCGAGATTTACCTATCCTGGATTTCAGAAACAGAGAAACATACAAAAGAAAAGCACAACCCAACCACAATAACAAAATGAAACAGAGAAAAACCACAATCAAAAATAAAATAGAAAATATTAAAATCTAGAAAACATTTGAAATGGGTCAAAGGGGAGATAAAATGATAAGGTGTTAAATTGTAACCTAAATACATTTGCAATGACCCCTTTTCCAATGCACTGTCTGATAGCAAGGTCAGTCACACCCCTGGTCTATGATCAAAAGGGGATCCCCTAGAAGCTAACTCAATGTAGGGATACTACAAATGGATTTTGAGGTTACACTGTCATCCATAGCCTCTGCCAACTGGTGGACAGAATTTCATCTCTAATACAGTTCCCTCCTTCATTCATATATTTGATTATTTACAGTCCTTGGATCACATAGGCTGGCGTACTTCTTTCATGTGATCTAGGCGACTTGATTAGATGGCTGCTTGCATTAAGGCAAGCCTTTATCTTCTTGAATATCTTAGAAACTGGTATCCACACTCTCTGGTATTTCGGTGAAGCCTGGTAGTTTGATGAAGTGTAACGTGAGGGGCAAGGTGCTAAAATTACAGCTAGCAAATGCCCTGATTATATTCCTATCTCTCATTCCCACTAGTGGGCGGGCAGATGGTTACATTCACAGCCCCAGAGCATTTCTGTGCCGCTCAGTAATCTAAAATATATCTGACGTGTGCACAGTTTCTCTGTCCCATTAGCACTCCTTACCACTCTTTCACTTCATACAAAATAAAAAATAGTGATAGCCTCTTTTGCTGGTGAACATATTTGCCTTAATGTATTTGCAAGTCAAAGAACAATGATTCTTTAAGTCTTAATATGTATTCCACACAGAGACACAGACCCTATTTGTAAGAAAAGTTGTGGCAGTTACAGAATCTCCTGTCAACTAGAATGAAAGGGTGGAGTCTAGCCTGTCAATCAGGTCATAGCCAATGAGGCCTTGGTATGGGCAGGACCTTCTCCTGAGGATTCTAGGAACCCTAGTCTTCCACCCTGGCGGGTCACACACTCACTGTGAGAAAGTCCTTTTGAGAAGCCACATGGAGCTAAGCTGATAGAGTCAGAGCCCTGGAGCGGAGGAGCCACGTGGAGACCCATGACAGCACTGTGAGATGCTTTCACCACCACTGGATCCACAAGACTTTGCACCCACTGGTCTGTGATCTTTTTGCATTCGCCATCATTGCATGTATCGCATAAGTCTTAAGAAGAATTTAGAGACAGGTACTGGACATATTGGCTAATATCAGACTCATTGACTTGATCTGGACTGGGTTAGGGTGTTTTCTTAATATACAATTACTTTTTATATAAAGCTCCTTCTTATACACATATGAGTGTCTATGAATATGTTTCTCTAGTCAGCACAGACTAACACAGGGATCTTTGGGTCCAAAGACATACTTTTTCATGGGTGTTCTTTCTTGATGATCATGAGATTAATTTCTTCCTGCTTTTGAGATGGATCATTTTATATCAAGCAAAATAACAAAATAGACCGATATCCTCATCAGAGCCCCATTCACCCTATTTACATACTCCCAACAAATAATTTGGTGGACGTTACAAAGACTATGTACAGAAAAGGTATAGCAAGTAATTAAACTGTGCTACAGTCCAACAGTAAGAAGTTTTGTTTTCTTTTTGTCCTACCTGAATCTCTACTACTTTTAATAATCCACCATGAAAGCTGTAGTCTTTTATTGTCATTAGTGGGTACTTCAAGTCCTCGTTGTTTTTAACAAACTAGGGTTTGCTATTTATATATTGCAGGTAGTTAATGACTCTTCAATCCCGAGGCAACTTTCTTCTTTATATAATCCAGGTTCTAGGATTATTTTTTGAGCATACAGATGAAATAATGATGAAAGGTTGCAACCTTGATGCACATCTTCCCTGGTTCTAACCTATATAATATCCTTTAGTTTTGTTAGAATAACTGCTTCTTTGTCTATGCACAGGTTACGCATGTGTACATTTAAGCTTTCTTTGCAATTAATTACAGTGTTATTTATAACTTGCCATGATTCACATAGATGAATGTCTTTCCATAGTCAATAAAACAGAAGTACACCTATTTCTGGAAGTTTGAGCCAGGATCTATCTGCCCTCAATTATAATAACACTCATTCCATTTTCTCTTTTGAATCCAGCTTGAATTTCTGGGAATTCTCAGTTGATGCACTCCTGCAACCAGTCATTTTAAAATTATTTTCAGAAAATATTTACTTGTGGGTGATAGTAGTGATTTTGTTCAATGAATATGGACCTCTTTTAGTCAATTGACCAGGAAGCTGTCTTCCAAATCTCTTGGCATTGATGAATGCCAAGATGAATCCATTGATGAATGCCAAGATGAATTCATTGATGAATCCACAGTCACAGGATGATGGTTGACACACCTCAGTTTTAGCATTCTGTCAATTAATGGAGCCTTGTTTTTCACTAATGCCCTTAGTGTAGCTTGAGCATCTTTCTTCAGGACTATCAGCCCTTGATCAAACTCTACCTCCTGAAAAGTTTGAACACCAGCCAATTCTTTTTGGAACGGCCACTTGGCATTTTCCATCCATCTTATTTATTTATTGAGTAATAATATACTTTTATTTTTAAAAATCATTTTATTGGGGGCTCGTACAATGCTTAGCACAATCCATCCATCCATCCATCCATTGTGTCAAGCACATTTGTACATTTGTTACCATCATCATTCTCAAAACCTTTGCTTTCTACTTGAGTCCTTGGTATCAGCTCAATTTTTCCCTTTCCTCCCCATTAGCCCCTCCCTCATGAACCCTTGATAATTAATTAGTATTATTTTGTCATATCATACTGTCCGACATCTCCCTTCACCCACTTTTCTATTGCCTGTCCCCCAGAGAGGTGGTTATATGTAGATCCTTGTAATTGGTTCCCCTTTTCTACCCGACCTTCGCTCCCCTTCCTGGTATCACCACTCTCACCACTGGTTCAGAGGAGTTCATCTGTCCTGGATTCCCAGTGTTTCCAGTTCCTATCTGCAGCAGTGTACATCCTCTGGTCTAGCTGAGTTTGTAAGGCAGAATTGGGATCATGATAATGGGAGGGGGGGGATCATTAAAGAACTAGAGGAAAGTTGTATGTTTCATCATCACTACACTTCACCCTGACTGGCTTGTCTCCTCCCCCAAACCACTCTGTAAGGAGATGTCAGTTTCCAATAGATGGGCTTTGGGTCCCCAATCTGCATTCCTCCTCATTCACAACGATATGTTTTTTTGTTCCTTGATCCCGATCCCTTTGACACCTCGTGATCACACAGGCTGGTATGCTTCTTTCATGTGAGATTTGTTGCTTCTGAGTTAGATGGCTGCTTGTTTACCTTAAAGCCTTTAAGACCCCAGATGCTGTATCTTTTGATAGCTTGGCACCATCACCTTTCTCCACCACATTTGCCTATGCACCCATTTGTCTTCAGCAAGTCATTCAATATTTTGCCCATAGAATTTTGATCATTTGTTATATGATTGTCTGATTCAAAATTGCAGCCGCTCACTAATGCCTAGACTATAGATCTTTATGCATCCCATTTCATTTTTGAAGACTTCAAGTTTTCCTAGATTCATATTTCATACATTCTATGTTTGTTACAATGGATGCTCACACCTGTTAGTTCTCAGTTTGCAGTGACATCCATCATAAAATGAAGGTCTTAAACGTTTTACTCCATTCATGTCATTAAGATTTAATCTGCTTTGAGGAGGCGGTTATTTTCCAGTCAGAGTTTTAGTGTTTTCAACTTGAGGAGCTCATCTTATGGCATTAAATCAAACAATTATTCACTTGTGTTCCTAAGGATTTTACTGACTTTTTAATTTTTTAAAAATCTTAAGTATATCACCAGATGCTTCTTAGTCTGGAAGGTTTGCTGAAAACTTTCAATCAAGGAAGAGTTTGTTGGTATTTGAAATATCAGTGACATAGCTTTCAGCATCATAGCAACTTGTAAGCTACCGCAGTAGAACAAATGGACTGAATGATGGTGGATTGCCAGGAGTAACTACAGCAATTCCTACTCAAATCATTCCAATTATTTTCATTTTGCTTTTATATCTCTTTCACTGTTGATTTCTCTCTCAATCTCTCTACACTTTCTTATGTAGTGGAACATTATATATCTGAATCGTCAATGCTTATAAATTTTCCTAGTGTCTTTTAAATTTATGTGGTTTAGTTCTCTTAATCACACCTTATAAAATCACCTTAGAAGTTTGATAAAATATATTGAAGTGTCTCCCTACTGTAAATCCTCAGTTTCTGTTTCTTTAGTTTATAAATCCTCAGGTGTTCCAGTCTTTTAAAGCTTATTACTATTAATACTGTATAAATCTCTAATACAAATTTAATTGAAATTATCTTCTAGCTTTTACCAAAAAGAAAGAAAGAGGAAAAGAGGAAGAAAGAGGAAAACAAAATGGGTTTGGGAATACTATTAGATGAGCTCTAAGAACTTCTGTAACTGAAAATTAGTCTGAGTCACCTGAGATGGCAAATTGACGTCAGCTGCCTTGATTTGTTTAACCCAGAACGGGAAGACTCTAGTATCAGAAACAAATTCAAGGTGATTGAGTCTGAGTGGAAGTTTTAGGGTGATTCCGGATCTGGATCTTCCGATCCCAGACCTAAGGGTTTGAATCCTCAGCTGGGTACAAGTAATAGGGCGCATTCCAGATTTATTGCTGAAATACTCCCAAGCTTGAGTCTGGGAGAAGTTAAGTGCCATCAAGTTGGCTCCCGCCCAAAGTGACACCATGCACAACAGAACGACATGCTGCACGGTCCTGCATCTTTGTCCCACTGATGTCGACACTGTGTCAATCCACCTAGTTGATGGCTTTCCCCTTGTTGCTGCCCTTCCACTTTACCAAACATGATGTCCTTCTCCAGGGACTTGGCTCTCCTGACCATCTGTTTGTTGTTGTTGTTTGGGGGGGTGTGGGTAAGAAATACAAAATCTGAAGGATAAACCAGACAAAATCAGTTATGGAAAAGGAACAGAAAAATCAAGGGTTTGCAAGAAGATAGAATTAAGTGTAAGGGAAGGTAAAGTTCAGTCGCTCAGAACTACAATTTTGGATGAGAACCAGATGCTAGTATATCCTCTTCCCATGGTTTGAAGTATGTAGTAATGAAGTGGGCAAGGCAGTTTGATGCACTTAATTTGATTCTATCAGCAAACTAGGAAATAGAACCATTTTCTAACTACTAGTTCCTGAAATCCAATAAGAAAATCTATTCTAATATTTCTGGATCTAAAAGGTCAGAAATTACATCTGTGATGACATAAAAAGAGATCTATTGATTCCCACTAAAATCAAAATATTGGAATGGCAATAATTTTGGTGTGATCCATGGATCAAGAGTCAATGAATCACTGGAAGCAAACTGGAAGTGCAACATCTTGGATCCCAGCCCTATCAACTGAACTAGAATTTGCTATTTCACAAGATCCTCCGGTGATACATGCACACATTAAAATACCAGAACATGATTTAGAATGAGGATCATAGAAATGCTTCCTTTTATAAGATTACTAATAATCTTATAGTAAAGACTATAATCACTCTTACTAATAACCACCCAATGTTTGATTACAAAGCCACTACTGATGTAGGACTCATAGTGTCTGAAAATCACAGTATTTACTAATGAATTCTTTAACATTTGAAACCAAATGCAATAACCAACAGCTCTCACTTGTTAAGTAAGTACCCATGGACTGAATGACTAAAGTGATACCATTTGCTACACTGAACATGCCTCATTCCTCCAATGGTTTCTTTTATTTAAAAAAAAAGAGAAAGAGAGAAAAAAGAAATATATATATATATATATACTCTTCACAACTCATGGTACCTTCTATGGCCGTATTTTGGACTATTCCGGTCTCTCATAGAATATGTAATCTAGGATTAAACCCATCCACAGATGTGCTCTGAGAAGCACAAAGTATGAGCAACACAAGCTGATGACATGTCTCTGCTTCTGCTTCAGGCTTTTCTAATTTAGCAAATTGGCTGTCACATCACTAAAAATAGGAAGTTTGAACTTGGACTCCTTTTTTCCCCCCTATGAGGTTATTTTGCTTACCACAAACGAAGGCCACAGAAGCTAAATATATGTCTACTTGAATGATGACTTTATAGCAATAAAATGAGTCCACAGGGGCTAATGACTCTGTAATCAGCTTTTTCAACCGCTTTTTATATTGGGCATAATTTTCTCTCTCTCTGAGAAACTCTACATCATTTATCACTAGACTAACGTGAGCAAAAGGGGGAAAGGCATGATCTGAGAGATTAGAGGCCACAGCCTGTCTGCTATTAAATCATAATAGTAAATTTGCCTGCAGGAGATGATCCAGTTTGGGATACTAGTACTGTAGATGCTCATGCTTCCTTTTCATTTGGAATCCTTGTTTTATCACTGATTTATAACATTGAATTAAAAACACAGATAAATTGGCTAGTTTGAGGTTTTTAAGTGATCGGTAAGTATGGCAACTCAATACTTTTATCAAGTTCATTTCTGTGCTGGTGACACTTCCTGGCTGCCCCTTCTCCTCTTGATCTGCTTGAAGATCAGTTTTGGGTAAAATTGGCGTCGGAGACTTTTTGAGGACCAAACTATCAACATGTGGGGTATTTATACTCCAGAGCTCTGGTGGCTCAGTGGGTTAAACAATAGACTATTGATGGAAAGGTTGGAGTTAGAGGTTTGATAAATACTCTTTTTCCTCTCTATCCACATCACTTTGTGTAGACTCTTCATCCACAGCTTGAGGTCAGCTTACACTGCTGACACGTATTCTAGGGTCCACTGTTCTTGGGCCTAGTGTAGAGTTTATTTATACTAAATATCCCTGCTTGCTCTTTCACGTTCACTCTTAATACCCTCTCTTCCCGCTCACTGGATTGGGAAATAGATATGTTTCAATTGCACAAACTGGCCCCCTTTCCTCTCTCATTCTTTAGGTCTGGGGTTGATAACGCTCGACTGCTACTCAGGCAGGATTGCTTCACCATTCTTTCTCTTCCCTGTTGTCAACCAATGCCTTCATAATTTGTATTTTTATACTTAACCCTTTATGCATTATTCTGCTTCAGTAGTGTCATGTGTTTCTTTGTCCCTTTATCCTGGTTCAATTTAGTAGGAGTCGGCTTCAAAAATTGGAATGAAAAGATAATGGAGCTTGTTCACAAAGTATTTGAAGCCTCTTTGTAATCATTCTGCCTCATTTTAAGATGCATTTACTTATTTACTCAACATGTAAAAAATACTTATACACTAAGCATCCCACTAAACATCTTTTACAACTTATTCTCTATCAAGAAGTCACTGTGTGCTCTGATCAGACATGTCCCTCTCCCTGAGCTGTAGCTTCTGTGCTGTCCTCTGAAGTAAATTCTTCTGCGGGGAGGGTGGTGCTGTCCACGTAGTTGGGATTGAGGCCGGCCCCTCAGACCTGTCATTGGTTCCCTGCTTCATGCTCTCCCTGCATTCTTATATGATCAAACTTCTTTGCTCATTAAGACTAAATACGTATGATGCTCTCCCTGCATTCTTATATGAT
>NW_022111300.1:19470423-19488618 GCF_000313985.2 Echinops telfairi
ATGCTCTCCCTGCATTCTTATATGATCAAACTTCTTTGCTCATTAAGACTAAATACGTATGATGCTCTCCCTGCATTCTTATATGATGAGAGGATACAATCTCGATGTATACCTTTTCTGATTTTTAAACCACACAGTATTCCCCAGCTCTGTTAGCACGACTATCTCTTCATTCATGTACAGATTCTGCAGGTGCACAATGACATGTTCTGGTGCTCGCATTCTTCCCAAGTCTGTCCATAATGTGTTATGACTCACATAGTTGGATGTCTTTGCGTCACCAATAAAACACAAATTATGTATTCCTGGCATTCTCTGCTTTTAAACAAGGTTCATCTGATATTTTGACTCGTGTGGACTTGTTTCAATTTTCTTCAGCTTCAACCCAAACTTACAATGGAGCAATTGATGATCTATTCCACAGTCAGCCCCTGGCTGATACTGAGCTTTTCCACCATCTCTTCTCACAGATGCAGTCAATTTGATTTCTGTGCATTCCATCTGGAGAAGTGTATGGTTGCCTTTTGTGCTGTTGAAAAAAGGTGTTTGTAATAAAGCTGTTGTTGAGCTTGCAAAATTCTAGAATGCGATGTCCAGTTTCATTTCTATCACCAAGACCCTGTTTTCTAACAACTGTTCCTTCTTCTTGGTTTTCAACATTTGCCTCCCAATTACAATAATTATTTATGCATCTTATTTGCATGGTTGATCAATTTTAGAATAAAGAGGTTGGTCGATTTTTTAATATATCTGCATCTTTGGTAAATAGGTCAATATCCTATCACAAACAGTATTGGAATTCAAGGTAGATCTTGACATGTCTTTTTGACAATAAACGTAACTCCATTCCTATTGATTTTATCGTTCCTGGCATAGTAAACAATTTGATTTTCCGATTCAAAATGGCCAATATTTGCCCATTTTAGCTCACTAACCCCTACAATATATATTTGTATGTGGTCCATTTAATTTTTGACAACTTCCAATTTTCTGAAATGGATACTTTGTACATGACAGGTTCCAATTGTTCATTGATATTTGCAGCTGTTTGTCCCATTTTGAGTCATCCCCTACCAGTAAACAGGCCCCAAATCGTCATTCCTACAGTTATCTCTCCCTCCACATTATGAATCTTGACTCTACTTCAAGAAGACGGCTCTTCCTCTGCCACATTTTGAGTATCTTCAATCTCTGACAATGTTCTGCTTCCAGTCATGAGATTTTCAGTTACTGACACTGTCCCGATGCTACCCATAAGGGTTTCTTCAGAAGGGGAGAGGCTATTCCTTCTTCAGAGTCTGTTCTTAATTCGGAAGCTCTGCGGAAGCCTGTTTGTTCGCTTTGGGTGACCCTGCTGGCATTTGAAATACCAGTGACAGAGCTTCCAGCTTCACAGCAACACACAAGCCATGGCCATACAACAAGTTGACAGACAAGTGGTGGTGGATCTTGGTACTTCCAGGCAACTCAGGGAGATCTCCTACTTAGAACATTAAATAAGAATCTCTCTATCTATCTATCTATCTATCTATCTATCTATCTATCTATCTATCTTTTCATAGAAATTTCGTTCTTCTTCATTAAACTAGATCAAAGTACAAGTATCAAAATATTACCTTATTTAATCATCAGATTCAATGTAAACAGGAGAGAAAGGTCATTCTGTCGGTGTCGACAGGGCAGCTGTCCAAGCATCCTTAGCCTTCTGACTTCTCATGGTTATAGACACATGCAGTCTTTGGGCAGCCTGGATAACAATAGCACTTTAAATGACAACCTCAAAGGACCACTCATGAAAAAGATTCTCCAGTTTTTTCTGCTCATATATTTTATTTTTCTATAGTCATCAGCTATAAGATCACTATGATTTGTAATAGACTTAATGGCAGTGAGGGTTGTGTGTATGGGGGTGGTGGTGGTGCAGGTATATTTACCAGCAAAAGGATAATGGGCTTTTACTTCTTCCATTTGCTCCCATGTCTCTAGTTTTATATGAAAAACAAAACAAAACAAAACAAAACAAACAAACAAAAAACAACAACAATGAATTTGCTTGGGTAAGAATGGAGTTAAATTTAGCCTCAGGGGTAAAAGGAAATGAAGGTTTTGGGGCTTTGGTTGAAACACAATAACTTACCTAAAAATAAGGCTTTATGCCACAAATAGTGGCTAAATGTCTAGTTTGTTATAATCTCAATGCAAGTCATCAGGGAAAATAAGCTATCAAAGACATCTTTGGCTGCCTTATAAAAGTTATATGGCAAGATCATGGACTATGAAAGTCCCCATTTTCTACATAGTGGCAAACAAAGCATAGTTTTCAGGGCCCATTTTAAGATGGACAAGGGCAAAATAGTCATGTTCTATTTTGATGAGAGTCATAGACAAGTAAAAAAAAATACATAGAAGGCATGTAAAATAGTTTTTTAAAAACAGAAAATTGAATATATGAGGGTAGGTAAAGAAATTTTATTAGTAGGTTCTAGTTCATAATAGCTGACTCACAAATCATGTTTACATTTGTCTCTGCCATTAGTGATCGGCTGCAGACAAGTTCTATCAGTAATATACTCCTCTGAGTGTTGTGAGAGTGCCTTCCAAAAAGTCCAATAATGAACCATGTCTTCCAAGGGGACCTGTGGGTCAAGTTAAACTCAGAGAAGAAGACAACTCAGATTATGATGATGGCTTTGAGAGTGACCCCCAAGGGGTGATGTTGACTCATTCTCTTTGAGGATGGGGGACCATCATGAGGTTTATTATAAAGAAGTTTTCAGAAAATTGAAAACCTGATTGTTGAGAAAAAGGTCAAGAAATTTGTGCTGAGGAGATTTTTTCCATCACAACAGTGTTTGGTTGTTCCTGAGGGTACCGAGAACAATCCTATGAGCATTTCATTAGGATACCCCATACATACACACCCAGATCCTTGATAGTGGTTCCTTCAGACACCCCTCCCCCCAAAAAATCCCTCAAAGAATATTGAAAATGAACATGATGTGAGTTCCTCCAGGATGTCTAACTTGCTTTTTGGACAAGGTATTAAGCAAAGAGCACAGGATCTCAGGGAAAGGCTAAAAAACTGGATTCCCTGCCTTCAAAAGCATATAGACCTAGACAGCATCTATAGATGACAAAATCTTACTTGCTGAAAGCTAAGAGGACACGAAGCACTGAATGGTGAAAATCAAAGACTACAGCCTTCAGAATGGCTTACACCTCAACTTCAAAGAAGACAAAAATCTTCGTTACTGGACCCAAACACAATGTTGTGACAAATCGATAAAAAAATTGATGTTGTCAAGTTTTGCATTTTACTTGGCTCCACAATCAATGCACATGGGCAAGTCTGCTGCCAAACACCACTTCTAAGTGTGAAAAGCAAAGTTGTCACTTTGAGCACTGAAGTGTGTACCTGACGCATGGCACGTTCATGGCATGAGAAAGCTGGGCAACGAATAAGGAAGACTGAAGGAGAAAGGATGCCAGATGAAAGAACAAACCTGTCTAGGAAGAAGTACAGTCAGAATGCTCCTTGAAAGGGAGGCTTTGTCTCACACGCATTGGACATACTATCTGTAGAGACAGTCCCTGGGGAAGGATATCATGCTGGCTTAACTAGAGGGTCAGCATAGAAAAGGGAGACCCTCAATGAGAGAAACAGACACAGTAGCTACAACAATGGGCACAGACGGCTGGGTCCAATTGCGGAGGTGGCACGACTGAGCCATGCTTTCTTTCATTGTCGATCAGGAGTCTCATGTTGGAAATGACTCCATAGCACGAACAGAAGCGCAGGTACAAACACATTTCTATGGAAGGAAGAGTATGCACACTCTCAGAGATATGAGAGATAATTCTCACTAAGTACGGGCAATCAGTAAACAATAAAATATTTCTTGAAGAAATTAAACAAAATCCAAATAAACAGAGAGGTATACTGTCCTCATGAAGGAGTGATCGTGCCACCGTGAGTTCTGCATTGTGTTGCTGTGCTGATGGGTTGAAAGATTCAACAGTTTTTGGCTGTTGGTCCTCTCCAAATTAGCGCATTCCCAATAATGTCCCAGTATATTTTTCTTTGGCACAGATTTTCAAGTTGATTTAAGTATCTACATGAAAATGAAAATGGCTCAAAAATCGCTACAACAACTTTGAAAAAGAATCAAATTGGTGACCTGAAATTTTCTAATGTAAGGATTTAGTACAGAGTGAGGAATACAGACAGTGTGCTCTTAGCAGCAAGATAAACACATATGACAATGGAACCAAAAAGAGCCTGTGGATAACTGATTTTTGACAAAAGTGTACATGCAAGTCAGTGGAGACGGAATATTCTTGTGAATAGAAGTTAGCACTTAGAGATCAATAGGTTTAATTAAATAAGCAAATAAATTTTGTTCCATTTATTTCATCATAAAACTTACTCAAAAGAGATCATAAGACTAATGTAAAACCTAAAATTGTAACACTTCTCCTGAAAAACAAAGGAAAACATATTTGTGGCCTTACCTAAGGCAAAGCTTACCCAGATATGACAACAATACCAAGAATCATGTAAAAGTTCAGGCTAATAAATTAGATTTAACTAGAATAAAACGTTTTTCTTTTTAAAAGACACTGGAAGAAAAGAAGAATCTAGCCACAGACTGAGAGCAAATCTTTGCATTAGCATATATTTGATTAAATGCATTCTCAACAACAACAACATTTTTTGTTGTTGGAAGGAGTCCTTTCTTCCATGAAGGGCACTGGGGTCCAAGGGGAGGGGTGTGGGAGCAGACACACACGTGGACGGTCCAGCTCGGGGACTGGACCCTGGTCAGTGGCGCTCGTCATGTCTGCAGCCGTGGCCCCAGTCCTGCTGCAGGCTCAGCCTGTGCCCACCGGGCCTGCCCTCCCCACCTTTTTTCGTTTTTGAGAACAACAATCCTTATAGGAAAGATACCGTGATGACTTAGTGGGTGATGAATAGGGTTACTGAGCACAAGGTCAGCAGTTCGGACTGACTAACCTCTCCAAGGGAGAAAGATGAGACTTTCTCCTTCTGTTAAGATTTATTGTCTCAGAAACCCATGGAGCTATTCTGTGTTGTAGGGTGGCTATGAGCTGAATCTGACACGATGGCAATGAGTTAGTTTTCTGAATTTAACTTTTATACGAGCAGATCACTAGGTCTTTTTCCCTGTGTAACTTTTGGTGCATACAAACTGATGGCACCTTGACAACCAACCAAACGCTTAACCATCCTTAACACCAGGGCTCTTTCATCAGACGTTGCCCCAAACTGACTGACTTCTAGTGAGTCCAACTCATAGAAACCCTTTATAGGGTTTCCCAGACTGTAAATCTTTATGGCAGCAGAAAGCCCCAACTTTCTTTCAAGGAGTGGCTGGTGGGTTTGAACCAGTGCCTTGTAGGTAGCGGTCCAACATTTACCTACTGACAGATAGCAGCCCCATAGATCAGATGATAACTGCTTCGTGAATGTCTGAGACTGTAAATCTTTATGAAAGTAGAATGCTTCATCTTTCTCCCCCAGAGCAGCTCTGGTGGTTTCGAAATGCAGACCTTGCAGTTAGCGGTCCAACCTGTAACTCACTCTGCCACCAGGGATTCTTTCAGGAACAGCAGAGTAAAACCACCGCAAGATTCCATTATACACCTATTCTGAAAGGGCAAGCCTCTCTTTCTTCCCATTCTTCCTCCCTCCCTCCCTGCCACCTTTCTTCACCCCTCCATTCTTTTCTTCCTGTGCCCATCCTGCTGCTCAAGAACAACTAGCAAGAAAGATGGCTGCTCTCCTGCCCCATAGCTATCATTCCTAGTTTCAAGCAGAAAGTCTTCCACCGACAGCCTTTGCGCTGGCTGTGAGCTCAGCACAGAGAACCCTGCCCTGCAAGTGCCCTTTGCCTCCTGAGCATCAGCTCCCCGCCCAGGTTGTGAACAGCAGCTGGGGGAAGTCAGGAGGCAGCGCTAGAGATTTTCTCCCAGCTGAAACTCAGAGGAAACAAAGCCCTTTGTGGGCTCAGAAGATTTTGATGCCTTTGTGATCTCTACTGGCACCGCCTTTCTCCAATTACTTGGTGTAAGACAATGCATCGTTTCCTTGATTATGGTTTTAATGTGTCATGTTTTATTATCATATGTACGTCTTTTGTAAAATGCAATTTATAAATGCAGCTCTAAGCCCATGCCCCTGGCAGGTACTTGGCTCCCCCCTATTTTATTGACCTCTCAGGGTCTTCATCTCTAAGAGGAAGAAAAAATAACACTTTCTTGACAGAAATTGTAAGGTTAGAAGCAGCAGATATCAAAAACAAAAACAAAACCAACCTAGCACCTGCAATGTATCTAATAGATGTGTCGTAATTTTTCTTTATTTTTGATGTTAAGACTCAAATGATTAGCTGAAATAAGAGTTCAACATTAAGAGAAGGGCTAGGGGAGTAACAAGAAAAGGTCGCTATTCAAATCAGCCAAGTAAAAAAAGACAGATGATCTTTTTTCTTTCTTTTTTAACTGAGAGTGCTGGAATGCCCTAGGCACACGGTAACACGTGCCAGTTTAGTTTGAAGGCACAATTCAGGAGTCTTTGGAGTGGAAAAGACCAAACTAACACATGTGAAACAAATAGAGAATAATGTGATCTTTTCAATTATAGCACGTGCTGATAGGCCAAAGATGTCACAGGACTCTGATGCAATTAACCTATTGTTATCTTTCGTTAGTGCATCTGCCCAAAGACGAACGCAGGTAAATGTAATGTGCAAAGGACTAAGTAGGCCCCTAGTGGCCAGAAAGAGTTAAAACTACATATATCCCCAAATAGATGAGCAGTGTTTATTCACCCCTTATTTGCCTGTCAGGATATCTCCACTTGAGCTGAAGGGAGATTAGTGTTCCATATAAAATCATTCCACAATTTTATGAAATGTAAATGATGTTTCCAATTATTATTTATCAAACTTATCTCTCCAGCTACATCTTTGCCCAATCCTGCTCTGAAATGCACTCCTGAACTACGTTGGTCATGTTTCACGGGTTCATATAAACCGTACCTTTGTTTGTCTGTCTGCTTACTGTGAACATTTTAGCTGAGGTAACTGTTGGTGTTATTTAGGGATTCCATATGTTCCCATTTTCCCGAGACCATCCTGGCTTATATTTTCCCCTTGTGTAATTATTATTAACACCTCCTACTGGCATAGTGGTTCATCATAGGGCTGCTAACCATAAGGTCAGCAGTTTGGAACCACCTGCTGGCTCCACAGGAGAAAGACCAGGCTTTCTACTCCCTCCAAGAGTTACATCTCAGACACTCCCAAGGGGATTTCCACCCCGTCCAATAGTGCCACCATGAGTCAGAATTGACTCAATGGCAGCGAGTGTTCTTATGACCCAAAATGTCGCTAATAAATTATATGGGTCTCCAATGCTATCGTTTGATCCTTCCAACTCTTGCTCCCCCTTGATTGACATTCTGAAAATACTCATATATCGCAGTTTGGACATGAGGCCATTCAAAATGGGATCTTTCTTACTACAGCAATCACCAGATTTGTTTATTTGCTTGTTTTGATGATCTTGGCTGGCTCAGAAACCGTTCTCTTTTCTCTTATTACCCTGTGCTTATTTTTTGTTGAAGTTGCAGACGTGATCTGAGAAGAGGACCCCTAAACGATATGGGTGATGCCTGTTCTCAACTGAGTTGGGTTTCCTCACAGGTTCAGTGACTTCTAAACTAAGTCACTTGAACCTGTGGTTGGTTGGACCAAGATGTGTAACCAACATTTTGGTTGGACAAGATGTGCACATTTTGGGTGAAGTACATCCAGACACCCGGTCTATGACCTAGAATACTCTGCAGGTGGTTGTGGTGGAAACAAACATATTAACAGGTGAACGAAGATGATCTGGGCAAAAAAATTGAAAGAGAACAAAAGGAAATTCTGAATCCTTTCAAGATAGAGCATTAGCGTATCCACAATGGCCCAAATGTCACCTTTTATCATAGTCAGAACAATGTGGACACCTGTAAAATGCAACCAAGTGAGACTTTCAAAGTCAAATTTATGCTTGATTTGTCAGAACAAAATTGCTTTGTTCATGGACTAGTTGTGTGAGTACAACGTAGAAGAATTGCTTTGGAATCTAGTGACAGACTTGTGAATGCTTTGTTAAAAGGAAACATATTTATCTCACTCAGATCAGATTTCTTAGTTAATGTGTTTATTTCCTATCCTGTTATGTTTTAAGTGCTTTAATAAATGCAGCATTTTAAATAATATATTAATGGGTGGTTCAGTTCAAAGTGCCAAAATAACTATTTCAAATAAAGAGGCATACACAATTATACCCATATTTTTAAAACTGCTCAGTGACTTTGATGCAGAATTAGAAACAAAATATTAGTCTAAATGGCTGGAGCATCACCTTTCTTTTTCATTTGGCTTCCCTTCTTCACATTACTCTGATCTGTTTCCTCTTTTGTTGTTTTTCATGATATCTTAACCATACACATTTTACATGCAAATGAGATTGGGCATTGATGATTGATTCTAGGATATAAATATTCATATAATACAAATGATAATGCATGGACTTTTTAGATCTTATAACTTATAAATATCTTAATTATATTAACTAATTTTAAATTAATTTAATTAATAAATAATAAATTCAATTAATATAGAATTTAATTAAATTATAAAGATCTTACTTGATAAAGATAAACATTACAAATAAGCATTAAAATGTAATAAAATACATCAAAAGTTATAAGTGGGACAATAAGATTTGAATACTTTCAAAACCAAGCAATTGTCTATCAGATACTACTTGCTAGTTCTAGATTTATTGCATAAGTCTGAGTAAAGGAAAAAGTAATACTATTTTAAAAAAACACCAAAAAATTTCTGCAATCATCTAAATGGAAATAACTGGATTAATTTTGCTCACAGATAGGTGAGCATCAAAGAGATTCAGCATTACTCTAAGTAATTCTACTAAAGAATTTCAAGGAGAAGTTCAAGATTATTATCCTATGATTTCCAGTCAAATTTTGACTGATGATCTATACTCATTTTTTCAAGTAATAAATGTTCAAACTCTTTCCTCTTCTTCCAGGGACAGAGTTCATCTAACATTAGGTGAACATGAAGCTTAATTATAGTTGAATGTTTAATTACATAAGTTATACATTTCTGGAGAAGAAAACAAAAACAGTGGCCATCCAGTTCACTCTGACTCATGGTGGGGACCCCATGTGTGTCAGGATAGAAGTATGTACAGTGCACATGGGAACGTCTCCAGAACACAGCATATGTGTTAGATAAACAAACAGAGAAAACGTCAATAATTTTCAAAACATTGACATCTTACAAAGCATTTTCTAGGATCACAATGCTACAAAATGAGAAATCAACAATAGGAAGATAAAAAACACACGCATGGAAACTGACTAGCACTCTGCATCGAAACTGCGGGTAATGGAAGAAAAACATTTTTAATGGAAATAATTATTTGAATCAAATGAGAATGAAAATACCACATCACAAAACCATTGAGACACACCAAAAGCAGAGTTCAGAGGGCAATTTAGAGGGAGAAATCTCCAAAATCAGAAAAGGAGAAAGAATCAAAGTCAGCACTTAAACAAACTTCTCCAAGAGTCAGAAAAAGAGTAGCAAAATGAGTCAACAGAAAAAAACAAAAAAACCCAACCTAATAAAGATTTGAGAAAACTTGAGATCAAAGTTTGTATCTGCCAGTTTCTATGCAGGAGAACAGTGATGTTGTCTACGCCCATAAAGATTTACATTTCAGAAACCTAAAGGAAGGTTCTATCATATTCTATAGGTTACCATAAGTTGGCATTCACTTGATGGCGGTGCGGTTTTGATTTAGTTTATGAAGAACTGTACTCCAATGAATTTGAAAATCGAAGAGTGATGGGCAAATTTGTAGAGACACATAGCTTATCTAAACTAACAAAGACTAAGGCAGAAGCTTTAAATAGGTCTAGAAGATAGAGATAAAAACAGATTAGGAGCACTGAACATTATGACAGAAGACTCGATGAGCTGTATGGCATCCAGAACATCAAGCATGAAGAAATCAAAAGACAGAAAAGAGAACAAAGGGTCCGTCAGAGGAGATTCTGAAACGTACTGTTATTCATAGAGTAAGGAAGGCCAATGGAAGAACTGATGAAGTCAAAGAGATGAGCAGAACAGTTCAAAAGGCAGCATAGGAAGACCAAATAAAAATACTATAATGAAATGTGCAAGCACCGAGAGTTTGAAAAATCAAATATGAAAAACACACTCAGCATATCTCAAATATAAATAACTCAAGGGAAAATTCAAGCTTCCATTTACAATATTGAAAAATTCTGTAGGGAAAATATTGAGCAATGCTAATAGCAGCAAAAGGAGTTGGGAAGAACACACAATTCCTGTGCCCAAACGAGCTAGTCAACATTCCAACATTTCAAGAGGTTGCATATGAGCAAGAACCAACGGTAACTCGAGGAAGAAGTTCAAGTTGCCCTGAAAGAACTCGTCAAAAACAAGGCTCTAGGAAATGATGGAATATCAATGTAAATGTGTCAACAGGCTGAAAGCATTGGAAACACTCACTTGTCTTTGCCAGGAAATTTGGAAGAAAACTATTTGGGCAACTGAGTTAGTTAGTTTATTGTGCCAACCTGGCCGATAAACACGTGGGGTCAATTGAAGGGCAGAGAGATAAATGGCTTGGTGAGATTCGCCTTTTGAGTTCTAGGGTCTCTTGCTTTGTGATGGTCTGCCCAGGGTGCAGCTGCCTTAGTCAGTTCCCTGCTTTAGCTGGCAAGGCTCACTTCTTGCAAGACATCCCTGAGGAGAAACCACACGGGCCTACCCCGATGCAGCCCTGGGTGCTGGAGCAGCCGTGTGACGACCCCTGACAGCTCTGAGATGCTTACACATTCACTGACTCAGCTTTCCTCCTGCAGTCGGCGTCATTGCGTCTGTTTTGTGAGATGGAGGAGGACTTTGTGGATTGGTGTTGCACATATGGGTTAATGGCTTAATGTTGGGTTTGTGGGCTTGGGCAGCACTGGGTTGGAATATTTTCTTGATGTGCACTTAACCTTTATATAAAACTCTCTCTTATACACGAGTTTCTGTGGATTTTTTTCTCTAAAGTACACAGACTAACACAGCAACTGACAGGAAAAGATCCATATTTGTGCCCATTCCAAAGAAAAGTGACCCCTCAGACTGCAAATTATAGAACAATATTATTGATATCACATGTAAGTAGAAGTTTACTGAAGATCATCCAGCTGAATAGTACATTAGCTGGGTCCCATCCAGATTCAGAAGAGGACAAGGAATAAGGGATATCATTGTTGATGTCAAATGGATCTTGTCTGCAAGCAGAGAATACCAGCAAGTTGTTTAATTGCATTTTGTTGCGTATGCAAAGGCATTTGACTCTATGAATCATAACAAGGCACGGATAGTCTTGAGAAGAATGGGGATTCCACCACACTTCATTGTGTGCATGCTGAACTGGTACAGTTATCCAGAGGCAGTTTTGTGACCCAGAACAAGGGAACATTGCATGGTTAAATCAGGAAAGGTGTGTTTCAGGGTTGTATCCTTTTACCATACTTGCTCAATATGAATTCTGAGCAAATCATCAGAAAAGCTGTTTTATATGAAGAGGAATGTGCAACAGGCAGGATTAGAGGAAGGCTTATTAAAGACCCATGATATGCAGATAACCCAATCTTGCTTGAAGAAGACTTAAGAAACTGCTAATGAAGATCAAGGATTGTAGTCTTCAGTGTGGCTTACAACTCACTCACTGTAAAGAAAAGCATCCTCAGACCTGGGCCAACGGGTACATCATGATAAGTGAAGAGATTGAATTTGTTAAAGATTTCATCTTGCTTAGATAGAAAATCAATACCCATGGAAGCAACAGTCAAGGGATAAAATGAAGCGCTGCCCTGGGTAAATCTGCTGCACAAAATCTCTGTAACGTGTTGAAAACAGGAATGTTCCTCTGAGGAATAAAGTACGCCTGACCCAAGCCATAGTATTTTCCATCACCCAAGTGAATGTGAAAGTTGGACAACAAATAAGAAAGACTGAAAAAAGAATTGATGCATTTGAATTATGGTGTTAATGAAGAATCTCGGAAGTACCATGGACTTCCAAAGAACAAACAAATCTGCCTTGGAAGAAGTGCAGCCAGAAAGAATGCTCTTTAGAGGCGATGGTGTGACTCTATCTCACATATTTTGAATATGTTGTCAAGAGCAACCAATCCCTGTCAAAGAACATCATGCCTGGTAAAGCAGAGGGGCAGTAAAAAAAGAGGAAGACTCTCAACACTATGGATTGACACAGTAGCTACAGTAATGGGCTCAAACATCAGAACACGTTTGAGGATGACACAACACCATGCAGTGTGTTTTGTTCTGTTGTTCACAGGGTTGCTCTGATTTGGAATTGACTGGGCAACACCTAACAGCAAGAAGATAAGACAGCAAAAACTGACGAGGGCATTACAAAAAGCTCCCATCAACAAAAAGTATCCCGATTCAGATGGCTTCATTGGCAAACTCTACCAAACATTGAGAAACAAGCTGATAACAGTTCTACTACTACTACTATTCCAAAATAAAGAAAATCATGGGATAGTCTCAAATTTATTTTCTCAGGTAAGCATTTGCCTTATAACAAAACTAGACTAAAAAGTACAGACTATTATTATTATAGATAAACTAAAGAATTATAGGCCTATGTTCCTCATTAATCTAGGCAGGACATTTAACAAAATCCTTGCTAACACATTCCAAGCACACATCATAAAAATAATATGTTGTTGAATTCATACAAGGCATGCAGAGTTGGTTCAACATGAGCAAAACAATCAATGTAGAATCTACCAAATGATTACAAAGCCAAAGAATAACATAACTCTTTCCAATCAAGGTTTTAAAGACATTTGACAAAAGTCTAACACTCATTTCTGATATACGTGCTCAAAATAAATAAGAACAGTAAGGGAATGTCTCAACATAACTAATGTTATACATACAAAACCAATGGCCCACATTATTTCCCATATATAGTGACTAAAAATAGGTCCCTTTCACTCAGAAACCAGACAAGGAGGGTCTTCATCATCACTCCTTCTCAGAACTGCCCTGGAAGACTTAGCCAGTGTAATCAGGCAAAAGAGAGAAATGAAAAGTACCTAAATTGGGGGGGAAAGAACTAAGTCCTTCTCTATGTGCTCAGCAAGAAAATGATTGGATTTGATCAGAAGATTCAGCCAAGTGGCAGGTACAAGGACAACATACAAAAATCAGTCATATTCCTTGACACTAAAAAGCGAACTCTGAAAAGAAAATCAGGAGACAATACTATTCACAACAGTACGTGAGTAAATCTAATTAGGTAAGCAAAAGACATATACAAAGAACACCACAAAATGTTACAAATCCAAAGGAGGACTGTCTAAATGGAAGTGTATACTAACTTAATTCTGTGAAAATGTCAATCCTATCCAGAGATTTACAAGCATAATATAATCCTGATCCATTTCATCATTAGTCTCTAAAGAGATGGACAAACGAATGACCAACTTTATGTGGCAAGGCAAAAGATCTAGAATAAGCAAAACACTATTATAGAACAAAATAGGGGCTCTCACACTTCCATATTTCAAAATTTACTACACAGTTAGAGTCGTGAAAACAGCTTGGTCATTGTATAATGACAGATAGACCAATGACAAAGAATGGCGAACCCACATGGAAGGCATTGACCTCTGGGCATCGGATCTCATTTTACAAAGAGTCAAAGCTCACTGAAAGGGAAGATCTAGTCTCTTTCACAAATGATGGTGGCAAATCTGGGTATCTGTTTGTAGAAAAATACAACAGCACTCATATCTCACATCATGTACAAAGTGAAGTCAAAAACGGAAACTATAAAAATCATCAAAGAAAAAATATTGACAAAGTTAGGGGCCCTAACATGTGGAAAGATACGCTATTAAACACATCTGAAAAACACAGATCATAGGAAGACACACTAGATAATAGGAGCTCTTGAAAACTAGTCAAGCATATGGAAATGTTGAAGCAAAATCGTCAAAAGAGAATCCACAGAATGCAAAAAGATCACTCTTGGTAATAACATCCTAGACCAGGGACTAACCTCTAAAATGTAGAGTAAATGTTGAAACAACTCAATAACAGCAAGGCAAATAATTCAACTTAAAAATGGGCAGAAGGTAGGAGTAGACCCTTGTCCAAAGAAGAATTACATTCAGGCAGCCCACAAACACATGAAGAAATGCTAATGATCATTACTTCTTATTAACCCATTGCCATCAATTCTATTCTGATTCATCTAGACACTATAGGGCCGAATAGCACTGTTCTGTTTCAATGGCTGTAAATCTTTACAAAAGCGAATGGTCCAATCTTCTACCACAGAGCAACTAGTCGGTTTGGACTACCAGCCTTCACACCCTACATATGGTTGTCTGGTTGCCAAAAGGAAAACAGTTTTACATAACCCATGAGGAGGAAAAGGGAGGAAATAAAAACAGTGACATATTACCGCACGCCACCATCAATAGCAAAGTTCAAAAATGAGAAAACTGCAAATGCTGACAAGTGTGTGCAGGGAGGGAACCCTCATTCACCACTGGTGGGAAATGGTACAACCACTTGTGCAAAGAGTATGACACTTTGTATTTTTGTCAAGAGAAATCCCCCACGACTCTGCATTCCCACTACTAGGTATATGATGGGGGATCAAAAAAGTTCATAAAAATGGAATCTTCCAGGAATGTTTGGAACCTCTCATGAATACCTACCCCCGTTTTTATCGTGGCAATATTCACAATAGAAAAGAGATGGAAACAACCCGAATGCCACCAACAGAAAAATAGAAAACAAACAATGGGGCACACGCATAGTAGAATATTAGGTAATGCTAATAAAGAATAATAATGAATCCGTGAAACACCTCATAAGCTGGATGACCTCTGGGATATTATATTATGTGGTCCACACCAGTCACTAATGAACAAATACTTCATAATACTACCACTAGTATAAAGAGTCACTAATACGTTTGCATGTAAAAACATTTTTTGATGGTGACAGGGATGGGAAGGGAAGGATGGCTAAATCACTAAGCAGAGGGCAGACGCATACTAACTTGGGAGAAGAAGACAATATACAGTAAGAGGTAAATCTGCAGAAAATGATGGAGGCAAAGAAAGATACTGGGAGGAGTATATGTGCTCTAAGTAACGGAGGTAAATGCTATTATATAAACAAGCCTGCAAAAACAATAGTAGATGGATGGATGCTACCTATTAGAACATTGGACTACTTGCTTCTATGGCTCCTCAATTTTCTATTTCACTCTTGTCTGCTCCTCATAGGGAGAAGTTAAAAATGACACCTTAAGTCACCACTCACTACTCTCCAAAGTAGAACTCAGGACATCATCTTTGTGATCCAAAGTATATCATAGTTGAAGAGGTGGGAGGAAAATATGATTATACATGTACACTTATATACATGTGTATGACAGTTAATATGTTAATATTTGTTGAATACATACATATATGTGTATATATGAGAGCATCCAGGGGGCATTGTTATTAAAACTTACTAGCCATTACTAAACACCTTGAGGGAATGAGTTGCTGGGCCCCAAAGCTCAGGACCATTAGTCTTGGAAGACACCAAGACTATGATACAACATAGATCACAAAGACCATGCTCTAAGTGCTGCTTTGGTGACTGTGACTTGTGTCTGAAGGTATAACTATTGACCTCTCCCTATCCGGAGCAAACAGAGGGGGAAAAAAAGAAAAATGAAGAGCCAAGGATACAAGGAGTTCGATGGCCTACTGAATCATGCAAACGTCAGCCACCACAACCCCTCGGAGCCAGAAGAAATAGTGTCCTGCTACCACTATTGACTGCTCTGGAAGGGGTCACATTAGAAGGTTCTGGATAAAGTGAGAGAAAAGCATGGTAAGACCAGGATTGCTGGTCTCACAGAGACTGGTGGAACCTTAAATCTATAATTCTTAGGCACACTTCAACTGGCTCACTCCTGTGGTTCAATTTTCAGTCACAATAGACATATCTGTACAGTGAACTGTCACACCAGGGAGGTGTGCACTCCTTAGAATAATCAAAATTTGAGATCAAAAGGGTAGCATTTATCTAAAGTCAAAGAACTCTCTGTAGACTTTTAATGGCAGAGGGTTTGGGAAGTAGATCGCCAGGACTTCCTTTGGATTGGTCTCCAGGGGATTCAGTCCTCTCACCTTTTGATTAGCAGTGGAACATGTTCATTGTTTGCATCAGTAGGGAAGTGAGTCCAGGTGTCTTTGAGGGAAGAGGAAAATTGTACCACTGAGCTACAAAGGTCCCTCTGTTGTTGTGCACATGCCTCTAAACCACGATTCTCAACCTGTGGGCCGTGACCCTTTCACAGGGATCACCCGATTCCTAACAGTAGCAAAATTAGTTATGAAGTAGCAACAAAAATAATTTTATGGTGTGTGTGGGGGGGGGTTACCACAACATGAGGAACTGTATTAAAGGGTCACGGCATTAGGAAGGTTGAGAACCACTGCTCTAAATAATTCATATCCACAGATATATACTTGGAGTGACTAAGATATTGACATAGTTGTCTCTTTATGTGCTCTCTTAGAAACTTCAGGGTCAAATTCTAAGGCGTTACTGGCAAATATGTATGACTTAATAAGTGTCTTTTTTTTTTTTTAACTGATTCCACTATGGCCTATTTGATTCCTTACTCTGTTTCCTTCTTTCTGGTCTTTCAACCTATTTCAATTTGTTTTCTTACTACAATGTATTGATCTTTGTAAGTCATATATGAAGACATTATCATATGTAAAGAGCCCTTAAAAAGTATGCATGTTCAAGACATGCTGTCTCATAGGGCCTAAATTAGATATCTTAAATTTAGTTCCATCAGCATGGACATGGGACATATAGGATTATCTAATAGTGTAACATGGACTAACAGTGGCTTCTAGAAAACAGATAATTCCCTTCCCAGACTCTACAAACTGCTGTCTTGTCCCAAACGTAAAACTGTGTTACATAATCCAAAATGTCTCTGTAGTGCAAAGTACACAGGCAGACCTTCCTCCAAATTCCCAGCTGGCATATATTCGTGCTGAAGCAAATTAGTAATAGAGACGGTTTCAGCTGTGGAAGCACAGTTTAAGAAGAGCACGTCATTGAGGTGTAAATAGTTGCAAACAAAGAGACAGGGCCTTCTACAAAGACGTAACAAGCCCCCCGTGGATCAGTACAGAAAACATGGCCCTGATTCACACTATGGGAAGTCAAGAAGACTCTTAGGCAGATGAGGCAGAGATTGGGTACCCCAAAATTTGGAAGAATTGGAGCTCAAAATAGACCCTCCTCACATACAGTTGCTTTCGTGATGCTGAGCCCGTCACTCTTGACTGACCTTCCCATGTATTTTCATCATTAAGTCATGATCCTCAGCAAGCCTTTTCTGCCAAAATTCTTCTGTCCAGAGTGGGCAGATTAGGAAATAATTTCTTTTGAGAATTGTATTTTCTACCAGATATATTTAAGGTTTGCTTTTCATCCATAATTGTTTGCCCCACTTCTAAGACTGAAAATTCTGTTCTGATGCACACGGCCTTGATTTTTCTTCCTCTTTCCTTTCTCTCGGCTAGTTCTTTCTTGGGTTGATCCCTGTTCACATCTCATGTGTTTTATCCTTATAAACAGAATGAGCTATAACTTCGCATAGCAGACGTTGACATTGTTAGAGAACTGGTGGTGGTTATTTATTATGGTTCATAATGTTCTGCACAGAACAATCGATTACAAATGTGGCTCTCTTGATACTACATAGAATTCTACGATGAATTTCTACTGGCAAAAAAAGTCAGAAGGATTGTGGCTAACTGCAGATTCTCACCAGGATCAGGAGGCTGGGTGAAGACCCAAATTGCCTGAAATTTTAATATCTCATTGCACATTTAAAATTAAATTATCAAGTTTTATTGGAAAACATTTTATGCTCCGTTTTAAATATATATATGTATATATGTTCTTAATTCTTTTTTTTTTTTTTT
>NW_022111300.1:19493939-19507862 GCF_000313985.2 Echinops telfairi
CTAATAATTCCAATTTAAGCATGAATATAGTGAGATATATTATTTCTTGGCAATATAAATATTCATATATTTATTTAGAAAAAACAGAACAAGAAATTAAAAATATGTCCCTGTTTTAAAAATATATTCTGTGTGTGAGGCAGGAGGATGGAGCTTTTGAATAAGAGTTAACACTAACACATCAAAATATCTATCTGTATAAAGCCAAAAAGTTTCATTCTACTCTTAAAGGATCTCACAATTAGACTCAGTCAAGTTATATGGGGGAAAAGTGGCCCATAGGAATAGTAAGAGATGGTAGCAATACTGCTCTCAGAAATTTTGGTATTGAAACAAGCAGACTAATGGTCAATTAATGGGTGAGGAACAGACTATCTATTCACTCTGCAAGAAGACCAGCTTTTAGTTGTTACAGAAACGTCTGTCTTTGTGCCGAAACAGGAAAGTGTGATGGTGATGGATATTTGTTTTTTGAAGAGTCAGGGGACACATAGGAGAAATTCATATGCAGTTGCATTTAGTCATGAGCATTGATAACCTGCATAGGTCAACATGGAAATAGGAATATGATTGATGGATTTTCTCTCCTTGCTTTCCTACATCACACATTTGCCAGCAATCAATTTTTTTTTTTTTTTGTAAAGGGCCATTCTGTGGAATCCAAGTAAAGGCAACTCGGTGGGTGTTGGAGTAGAACTGTTACATAGGGTTTCCAATGGCTGATTTGGGGGAGGCATATCTGCAGGCCTTTCTTCTCAGTGTGTCTGGATAGGCTTGCCCTTCTAACCTTCCTGCTAGCAGCTGAGTATCTGAACTACTTACACCACGCAGGGACACCTATAAAGTATAGCTATTTGCACATATGAGATGTTGGGTCCACATGTAGACACACACATTACAGTGTCCATACAGGGATAGCAAAATGGAAGAAAATTGGTCTCAACTTGAACTTTGTAAGTCATCTAAGTGCTATAAGTTAGGTTTTAATAACTAGCTAATTAGGGTTGATCTATGTGATTTACACAACAAAATGACAATTTGAATTTTAATAATTTTTAATAAAGCATCTTGAGGTGGCATCACTGCCTAAAAAGTTGGTGATATAAATCTACCCAGAGACATGTTGGAAAGCAGGCCTGGTGACCTGTTTCCCAAAAGGTAGAGCCTTGAAAAACCCCTGGAACCATTTTACTCTGAACGAGGCCAGATCAACTGCAAGGTCACTAACAACCAAAGAAACCAATCTCACTGCTACTCCTGTCGACCTTATACAACAATAATTAAAAATTGTCATTTCAATTACATTCTGGGTATTTATGACTGTTTGTGTCATAGGTGCTCAAAAATAGTCCATTTCTTAAATTCATGGATATTTCTTATTTTTATAAAATAAAATTTTTCTTATTTTTATTTTCAGTATTGATCTGGGAAGTAAAAACTTTTTCAAAGTGAAAATAAAATCTAATGTCTAGCCAAGCTGTGTATAAATTGTTCAGAAAAAAAACCATACTTTTAATTCAACTGATTGAAAGAAGAATATTTCTTTTTATTGCTGTGAGTGTCTGTATGAAATTTTGAATATGGTCACTTTTCTAAAATCATCCTTCATTCATTTTCATCAACTTTTCTTTAGCTTCTTGTAAATATATTTTGCCGATTGATAATCTAGCAGAAATCTTTCAATTTTTTCTTTACGTTAAATTTTATTCATATTTTAGCTAACAGTTATCATCATGTTGTTGTTTTTGTTGTTGTTAGGTGCTGTGAAGTTGGTTTCCAATCTGTGTACCACAGAACAAAACTGGCTGGGTATTGCTCCATCCCCAAAATTGTTCTCAGGTTTGAGTCCAGTGTTACAATCACTTTGCCAATCCATCTCATATCTGGGCTTCTTCTTTTACGCTGCCCCTCCACTTGAACAAGCGTGATGTTCTTCTGGGACTGGTCTTTCCCCGATAACATATCCAAATGACTGGAGACCAAGTCTTGCCTTCCTGGCTCCTAAGGAACATTCCGGCTGTACTTTTTTTAAGACAGTTTTCTCTGTTCTTTTGGAAGTCTATGCTATTTACAATATTCTTGACCAACATCAAAATTCAAATGAATCAATTTTACTTTAGTCTTCCTTATTCAATGTCCACCTTTCACATGTATATGAGGCTATTAAAAATACCATGGATTATAGCAGGGCTATCTTAGTCTTCAGAATAACATTCTTATTTTTCAGGTTTGGAAAGAGGCTGTGTCGCAGATTTTCTTAACACAACGTGATCTCTTGACTGTTGCTTCAGTCAAGCACTGATTTTGGATGCAAGCAAGTGTAAAATCTTGAGAACTTCCATCCTTCCTCCAAGTACCGTGATGTTAGCTAATGGTTGAGTGGTGAGGATTTTGTTTTTTTTTCATTACATTGAATTGTAATGAAACTTTCAGTACTGCAACTCGAGGTTGGAATTTTTTCTCGAGTTCTTTCAGTTTAAGATACGTTGTGTATGTTCTTCCTTTTTGGTTTTCTAACCCTAGACCTTTGTGTTCTACAGTATACTATTTTACTTTGCCTTCCTGAACCATCCAAACTGAAGACTGGAACCCCTAATCTTCATCAGCAAGTGCTTAAAGTCCTCCTTGCTTTCAGCAAGCAAGGCTGTGTTGTCCGCAGTTGCTAATAAACTTTCCTCCAATCCCCATGCCCCACTCTTCTCATATAAAACAGTTTCTCTGATGATCTGCTTATCAGAGCACACAGATTGAATAAGTATGGTGAGAGGATACAATCCTGATGGACACATTTCCTGCTTTTAAACCATGCAGTGTTCTCTTGTTCTTTCTGCACAACTGCCTCTGCATTCATGTATAGGTTCCAAATGAATACAATGAAGTGTTGTTGAATTCCTATTTTTCTCAAGGCTTTCCATAGTTTGTTGTGATGCACACAGTCTTATACCTTTTCACGGTTAATAAAACATTTTCTATGTTTTAATAAAATACAGTCAATAAACAACTTTCTGGTATTTCTGGTTTTGGGGTGTGTTCGTAGAAGACCATCGGTATTGTGGGGAGAAGCAATAGGAGGTTGAGACCCTCAGCAGTGTTCAGACATGCCCATTGCGTTGATTCTGACTCATAGCAACCTTCAAGGACAGGGATGAACAACCTAGGAAGATTTTCAAGGCTGTAATCTTTATTGGGGCTGGTTGTCAGTTTTTTTTCCCTCCAGTAGAGCCCTGGTGGTGTGGGGCAATGACCTTTCGGTTAGCAGCTGAGAACTTGATCACTGTGCCACTGGGGTTCCATGAGCAAATATGTTAGATGCTCGATAATAAGGCTTTGAGGGACCCAGGATGACATTTGAAGGGACAAGAGGGCACATGAACTTTTGTCAGATCTGTTAGACCTCGTGTGGTTTAGTCATCTTATTTTTCATATTTTTCACTCTGAAAGACACAAAGTTGTGTTAGACCTCGCAGTCCCAAGGGCAAGACAGAACTTAACTCTGTAGATCTGTAATGTGACGTGCAATTAATGCTCTATGAGCCGTTTGCCAGAAAAGAGTTCAATGGTCATCAGTTAAAACAGTGATGATAATTTCAATTAGCAGCTAATTTCTAGATTTGAGAATATACTTTATTATTTATTTTAAGTATGATTACATTCCTTCCTAAGTCCTCATATTAGCTAAGAATGAAAGCCTTTGGCACTTGAACTGTCCACAGGAGAGTTTGCTGTAGGAAAACAGTAAGTTAAGGGAACAATTCAGCAGGAAAACAATTTTTTAGGCATGCTGTTTAGGAGGAGGACTCCATTTTTAAAAGGGATAAACTGGCAAGTTAGCAAATAGTTGCCCCAATGGCATTACACTTTATTACATCCCACAAAGAAGGAGGCACTGAAATGGCTGTATGAAGTGATGCAGGCCCTTCCAAGGGAACCCACAAGGCCTTGTACAAGGCATTTCAACCCATCCGTCCTTTAGAACAGTGTGGCACCAGCCTGTGGTGAGCAACAATGGGACAAGCAGGATGGATGATGGTAGAGTATGGAAAACCAGATCAAAGTATCCCCCCTCAGCTAAAATGTAGCACAGCCCCCCTGCCCCAAAAATTTTTGAAAAGAAGTAGAAAGATGAAAGGGCGCATTGTCCTTTCTGTGCATATTTGTGTTGCTTTGGTGTGGTCAATTATTCTGCTGACTTTAGAACAAAGACAAGTTCTACTAATTAAACTCTCTCTGCAAGAAACTAGGAAAGGAAATGGCATCCCAATCCAAATTCACTGTGGATGAGGCCAGGTAGTCTCCTTCCAACCCCAGAACTGGCCATGTGAATTTCTGACACTGTTACTCTATAAGAGAGTGGAAAGCCTCGTCTTTCTCTCATGGAGCAACTGGTGGTTTTGAACTACTAACCTTGAGGCTAACAGTCCTCTAAGCTACCAGAGGGCCTCTTGAACGGTGTATAGTAAATCCATAATACATTCATGGAGTCCCTGAATGGTGCAAACAGTTAAACATACAACTATTAACCTAGAGGTTGGTGGTTCAAAGCCACACACAGACACCTGGACATGGATGAAGCTCTGCTTCCTGGTTTTGAAAATCCTACCTTTATTCTGATACACATCATAAGTCAAAAGAATTGATGGCAACTGGTTTTTCCTTTTTCTTTTGAAATTAACCTGTCTCCATGTGCAATGCTTATTGAACAAAACAAAAAATCAAACTGTATCTTGTAAACTATTGGTGGTGGTGATCAGAGTCAACCCACTCCAAACAGGAAGATTTCGGTACTGACCACCGTCCCTACCAGGAGACGACATAAGGAACAAATGGGGGATATTTAGACATCTGTTCCGTAGCAGTGATGATCTTGACCCTTAACGTAATACATGGGTTTGAAGTTTACCTTCATATGAGAAAGCTTTGCCCTGGAGTTTTGGAAAGGTAAGTTGTAAGGTATGTTCATGAGAATACCATTAGTAGAGTGAGCCACAAGAACTTGGCTCTCTTCTACTGACTGCTTTTGGAATATGTATCCTGGGATTCACTTTAGAATCAGCTAAGACACAGCGCTTGACAAACATACCACTTCCGGATCAATCTTCCAGCTCTCTAAGTGAGGTGTAATCACTGTAAATCTTTTCCCCCCAGGTGATTTATAGTGTAATTAAGGCAGAGAAGAAGCCCATACAAGGCCAAGAGTGGGAAAGGAGTGCACATTTTTCATGGAAAGTTTCCCCTTTCAGTCTGAGCACCATCGAGCACTAGTGGGGGACAAACTGAAGAACTATTCACACTCACTGAGGTGATAGGAGAGGACGCTAAGTCATCTGTTTTCTGTTTAAATGTATATATTTCAGTTGATTAAAAAAGCACATGGTGAACTGATCTCGCAGCTTATAAAAGCAATATTTCAGCTTCGGTGTTTTTTATTCTTTTTTTAAAAATCAAATTATCTCCCAAAGCATTTTGACTGAAATTTATTAACAAGGCAATGCAGCTATTAATGCTTCGTAGTGCACGCTTGCAACGTTAAGTAGAGACACGACTTTTCCTATGCACACTGATCACACCTGCCGAAGGTCTCAGAGAACTCAAGATTGCACAGCTGAGTGGCTTTGAAGAAAGAAAATTGTTGCTTTGCTTTTTTTTTTTTCATGCAATGTTATTAGATTTTTGGCGGGAGAGCATTCAGAAGAAACATGATATTGCTGGATTTTAACTGGTATTTGCAGTACTATCAGATTCTCAAACAATAGGTTAGGAATTTGGGTAAACTAAAGCCACTGTGTGCTGGGAATAGGGAGGTGGGAAGGGCAACCGGGAACCCGTGGAGAGAACCAAGCTGTCTTCCAGAAAATGGGGAGACCACTCTTTATGTTAATAAGGAAGCAACCAGTCACGTCTCTGACAACGCGAAAAACAATGAAGGGAATATGATTCTTTACATTTGAATTTAACATAGAAATTGTTTAAAATGACTATTTTGCAAGCCAACACAATCCCTAATCCTTGGAGACCTTATATAGGGTTGCTATGGGCTGTAATGGATTTATTGGAAGTGGGCTTGGGTTTTGTTTTTGTTGTTGGTTTTTTTTGGTAGTCAGTATTAAAAGCAAAACAAAAATGAAACCTCAATGTGATTATCCCACCAAATAAATGATCTTGCTAGATTCCTCAAGAGAAAACGGAAAAAAAAAATCCATTGGAAAAATGCCGAAAAAACCAAAAGACTGAGAGAAGAAACCCACTGTAATTAAGTCAATTCCCATTCATAGCAGTCCTATCTAAGGCCGAGGTTGAACCGCTCCTTAGGGTTTCTGAGACTCTATATCCTTACAGGAGCAAACAACCTTCTCTCTTTAGATCATTTGGTGGCTTTGAAAAGCCAATCTTTTCATGAGTATGCCAAGCTTAACTCACGGTGCCACCATGGCTCACTGAAGGCCAAAACTGGCCCTAGATTTTCTTCTGAAAATGAAGACTCTTTATTTAGAGACTAAAGTATCGTGTCCAAGATTATTTCTGTGAATAATATTTGGTACAACTCTATAATTTTCTGTTCAAATAAATATTTAGAAGTTGGCTAAGTAATGAGCCTAAATTTAATCCCACTGTGCATTGCCTCTTAGGATATATCCAGGAGACAGGAACATCATATGCTTCTCTAAGGGGGAATAAATTGGCCAAAATTTTGGTAAACCCTGAAAATTTCAATCTAGCACTTCAGGAATTTTAAAGCAAGATAGCATACCAAGTGATTTTAGATATTCTGAAAAAAATTAAATGTTTAAAATCCAGCATTTTTAGTGTGCACTACATCTTTCACTGAGGAGCACTTTGTCAGACCCCACAGGCCATGGTCTGAAGAAAAAATCTTCTGGTATTAAGAAAAATAATTAGGTTCAAATGAAACCTGGTTCTTAGATGTCAAATCTTGTAGGGACGTTGTAAAGGAGTCCACAGGGAGTTGCCGGTAGGGCTGCAAACTGCCAGGGCAGCATTCCAAGTCCCCAGCTGCTGGGAAGGAGGCCCAGGAGGCTGGAAACTAGTCAGAGTCTACTCGGGGGCAATGGGTGCTTCATAGCATTGAGAATCACCTCTGCCCATTCATTCTGCACTCGCGTCGGTGCTGACTCCGCATAGTGACCCTGTGCTAACATTTATTTTTATCTGCAGCATTTAAGGCATTTCCCCAGGTCCAAGGTCAAATATTGAAGCCCAAAGTGGAAAAGTAGCACACAAATCATTCCCACCTCTGCACAGTCAGGTCACATATTTGTCCTTAAGAAATGTGGAAATTACTACACTGTCATAACACAAACTGCTCTGTAACCACAGAAGAATGGAGCGTCCCAGGAAAGGTCACTTCTAGGGAAGGGTTCTAAGTAACCTCATCAGAACATACCATATAAACTAGACCCTAAAGCCGAGGGAAGAGACATAAAACCGAGGGATCTTGGGATCATCCTTCTGAAGTGTTTTTAGGGGTAACCCATGGCCTGTGGGTCAATCTCAGCTCATAACAACTCTCGTATGGTGCAGAACTGCTCTATAGGGTTTCTAAGGCTATACATCTTTATAGAAGACGGTCTTTTTTTTTCTCCTGCCAAGAGGCTGGTGTGTTCGAACTACTGATCTTTCGGTTACCAACCCAATGCTTAGTTTACAGTGCCACCAAATTCCTTTTGCTCAAGACACTAGATAATAAAAATAACCCGATTTCACTTTGGCAAGCCATAGTGAAATACAGAAGTACTTGTACATTCCACTCTGATGGTTGAATTTGGGGGGGGGGGGCGGAGGGGGGAGCCAACCTGTTTTTAAAACATGCTTTGAAACTACTCCCAGAATTTTCTTGTTCTCAATTATAAACAAGGAGTATATTAATCTAGTGGATCATTAATTGTTGTGAATGTATTTTGATTGTTGAAAACATTTTCTCCACATTTAAATGAAAATGACTGACTATTTCTGTATTTGCTTGAAAGCAATGAGTTGCAGATTTTGCAGGTGGTTCCCAAACTGTTATTAACAACGCAGGTAAAATTTGGCTATGGAAAAATGCCTCACAGTGACGGGGTCAAGATTTATAACCCCCCCACCTCATACCCCCCCCACACAACCACACAGACACACAAAAGCATGCTACTTAAAAGACACATACACAGTTTCTGACTTACACAATTTGTGATTATGAATACAGTCTCTCATTTGAAAATTTACCTGCTCAATTGTTTTAATTTATTTTCAGATTGTCACCTAAAGCTTGAATTGGAAAGTAAGCATTTTGAAAACAATTTAGCATTGCATTTAATTTTGTCTGATATAGAAATTTTATAATTGTCTATTCATAAATGAGTTTCAATAATTTTTAAACAAAGGTATTTTCATCTCTCTAAAAACACTATTTATAAAACACTATTTATAAAAAAGACCACATAGAACAAAGTATCAAAGTATTATAATGATTTCAAATGAATTGTTTGCTATGAAATTATCTAAATCTAAGTGACAATGCATTCTAGAATTCTTTACAATTTGGTATATCTTGACTCAATCCCACATTATCTTTATGATGGTAGTTCTATATGCCTTGAAATCAAGTGCTTGTATGACAATCACCATTGTTTCTCCTTCACAAAGGTGTTATGGCTATTCTGTATCCTTTACATTTCCTTATAGATTTCAAAGTCAGATCACCATTTTTAATGAAAAAATATTCCTGTGCTTTTGGGATAGTGTTGATTTTTTAGATCAGTGTGATTAGGAATAACATGTTAACAATTTTGAGTCTTCTGACCTAGAGACAAAAGGCATCTCTTTCCTTATTCAGGACTTCTTTAATTTCCCTTAGCTGTGTTTCATACAAACTTCGTGTCTTGCATTGAACCACTGAATACTTGTTTAAGAGTGTAAAGGGCATGGTTTTGTTAAATTCACTGTCCAATTTTTGCTAGTGCCTAGCAATATGTTTTATGTTTTCATGCTGTATCATACAACCTGACTATGTTTGCTAAGGAGGTCTGGTGGTGCAGTGGGTTAGTCCTTGGGCTGCTTAATCACAAGGTCAGCAGTTCGAAACCACCATCTGCTCTGTGGGAGATTTACTTAATAGTTTCTTAGTTTGGGGGGTAGATTTTATTTCATTTTCTACACAGAAGATCATGTCTTCTGTAAGTAAGACTATCTTACTTCTTTCTTTTCAACCTGGATACACTGTTACCCTTCACATCATTACACTGACTGGAAGATATAATGAAATATTAAAAGGAGTCTACGTTGTGATGCTTTGTCGCTTCATATATAATGAATGACTATTCAATAAAGTACTTAGGGCTCCTTCTCTGAACTCCTCAAGCATCCTGTGATTATTGTTATTGCTGCCCTTCCACAGCCACATGTGTGATGGACTGATACCCTGTGTTATGGTTTACAGGGACTAGATCTTATTGTATTAGGACTTTTATGCTGTCTGGTGTAGACAAAGGTTTTTCTTGACACTCTTTAACAGCCCGATACTATTACCACTAATGTTCTGATTGGCTTTTCCCATGGTCTAAGACATAGTTTCCTAAGCCTAAACCTAAGCCTCAGCCGCTGGCAAAGCGTACTGAATGTATCGTGAACTACCAAAAGAGCAAACAGATCTGTCTGGGAAGAAGCACGCCCATGATACTTTTTAGAAGTAAGGATGGTGAGATTTCATCTCAAGATTCCATCTCAACTCTGGACATGTTACAACAGTGGTCCTCAACCTTCCTAATGCCGCGACCCTTTAATATAGTTCCTCATGTGGTGGTGACCCCCCAACCATAAATTATTTTCATTGCTACTCCATAACTGTAATTTTGCTATTGTCATGAATCCTAATGTAAATATCTGACATGCTGGGTGTATTTTCATTGTTACAAATAGAAATAATTAAACATAATTAAAGCATAGCGATTAATCACAGAATATGTAATTATATATTGTGAAATATGTATGTGTTTTCTGATGGCCTTACGTGACCCCTGTGAAAGAGTCGTTTGACCCCCAAAGGGTCGCGACCCCCAGGTTGAGAACCACTGTGTTATCAGAAGAGAGCAGTCTTGGGAAAAGGACATCAGGTTGGGTGAAGCAAAGAGGCAGCAACAAAGAGGAAGACCATTGGCGGAATAGACCGGCACAGTGGCTGCCGCAATGGGCTCCGACCCAACACTTGGGAGGATGGTGAAGAACCAGGTGATGTCTCCCTCTGTCGTCCACTGAGTCGCTACAAGTTGGAACTGACTTGATGGCCCCTCACAACAAAAAAGGTGCTTTCCATAGAAGCATGAATTGCTTGGGACCTAATCTAGGGAGGTGGCTTCTGAAAAAGCCAGTGTTTTCTCTGCATGCACGTCCTCTCTAGAACCCTCTTCTGTAAACAATAGCTGTCACCCAGCTTCATCTCTTGACCTCACAGAGTCTTCTGGGCTCTGCCTGATTCATCTCTCCGGGCCCTCAGTCTGCAATCTCCTTCAAGGCAAGAAGTTGGAGGGCTGTAACTTTCACCTTATTGGTCCCCGTATTTCCAAGATCACTGTCTTTTAATTGCTTGATTTTCAATCACTGGAGAACTATTGTTTTATATATGTTGTTAGGTTTGGGTTGTTGCAGGCAGAGGGGTCAATTCAATATCCCTTACTTTATCTCAAATGGAAATGGCAGTCTCATTCGGTTTAGTGCTGCTTTGATCATTTCTTCTAGTTTACAGTAGTTATTACTGCTCCTAGAAGCAGCATATTGTGATCCCACTGTGCAAACACACGGACATCCAATGAAGTTTAGAAATAGGACCAGCTCAACAGGCGAGAAAGAAAATAAAATTAGTAATTCTAGGAAAATGTTAGAGATGTAACATTTCAGGAAGAAATATTAAAAAGGAAAAATAGAAAATAAAAATTGTAGACTAAAAGCTAACTTATAGCCCTTAGAAATTATCATAGTTCACATGGTTTTAGAATTTTTAGCTAACTCCTTTCCCCAGAATTTTAATTACTAGCAACATGCTGATGATTCCTAAGTCTTCTCTTGCTAGCCCAGGGTTATCACTTAGGTTCAAGACCCATCGACCATCGATAGCTCTCTAGGCTCTCCATTATTTAAAGAACCGCAATTTACTTTCATTTTAAAACTGAAATCAACTCCATTTCAGCTATTGATCTTCCTTTCTTCCTTGATTACTTACCATGATATTCTCATGCTTTCCTGAATTTGTATGTACTTTTACATTCCACTAGGATAACTTTTATACACTCAGATTCTGGAAAATTCTTCTCTTGGTACATGCATTGATTTAACAGAGTCTTCAACAGTCTTTCCCACAGTTTCAAGGAATTCCTCACTATAATAAGAGTTCTATTTTTATAGTGAATTGATTCTGTTTTGTGCATCATTTTGCCAAACTGAATGTGCCCAGCATATCAACCCAACCACAGAATTGTGGTCCCTTCCCTTTACTCCCACAATTAAGACTGCACTGAACCATTTTGTGGACGGTGTCAGAAATGATTAAATATTGAAAAAGCTGGGTGGGAGTGTACATCATCCTAATAAACCAAACCAAAGTCACTGCCATCAAAAATGCCAACTCATAGCAACCCTATCAGACAGGGTAAACCTGCCCCTGTGCGTTTCGACCACTGTGAGTCTTTACAGGAGCAGGAAGCCCCACCTTTCTCCAGGGGAGCTGCTGGTCTTGCAGTTAGCAGTCAAATACTGAAAGACTTTGCCACCAGCATTGCTGGACAGTACCAAGTAGTTACTAGATACCTTTGCGCTCAATTGTCCCGAAGCTATTTCTGTCTATTTGCAGCACTGCTTTCTACTATATTGCTCCACTACCTCAGCCCACCCCTGAAGAATTTGCTAACACTTCCCCAAATGTGGCAATTCAACGATTGATTCTGTGTTGTGTGCATTGCTCTGTCATGACCTTGCACAACCTCCTCAAGTTGTCTATCCATCTTTTAATCAAAGCCATCTTTGCTTTGAGAAAATCTCAATACTAACTCTTTTTTAAAAATCATTTTTTGGGGGACTCATACAAATCTTATCACAATCCATACAGACATCCATTGTGTCAAAGCACATTTGTACATTTGTTGCCATCATCATTCTCAAAACATTTGCTTTCTACTTGAGCCCTTGGTATCAGCTCATTTTTTCCCTCCCTCCCATATCCCCCCTCCCTCATGAACCCTTGATAATTTATAAATTATTGTTATTTTGCCATATCTTACACTGTCTGACATCTCCCGTCACCCACTTTTCTGTTGTGGATCCCCCAGGGAGGAGTTTATATGTAGATCCTTGTAATCCGTTCACCGTTTCTACCACATCTTCCCTCCACCCTCCTGGTATCGCTACTCTCACCACTGGTCCTGCAGGGATCATCTGCCTGGATTCCCTGTGTTTCCAGTTCCTATCTGTACCAGTGTACATCCTCTAGTCTAGCCAGATTTGTAAGGTAGAATTGGGATCATGATAGTGGGGGGGAGGAAGCATTGAAGAACTAGAGGAAAGTTGTGTTTCATCGTTGCTACCCTGCAACCTGACTGGCTCCTCTCCTCCCCGCAACTTTTCAGTAAGGGGGTGTCCAGTTGCCTACAGATAGGTCTTGGGTCTCCACTCTGTACTCACCCTTATTTACGATATGATTTTTTGTTCTTTGATGCCTGATACCTGATCCATTTGTGACACCTTGTGGTCACACAGGCTGATGTCGTTCTTCCATGTGGGCTTTGTTGCTTCTGAGCTAGATGGCTGTTGTTTATCTTCAATACTTTAAGACCCCAGATGCTATATCTTTTAATAGCCAGGCACCATCAGCTTTCTTCACTACATTTGTTTATGCACACATTTGTCTTCAGCTATTGTGTCGGGAAAGTGTGCATCATGGAATGCCAATTTAATAGAACAAAGTGTTCTTGCATTGAGTAAGTACTTGGTTGGAGGTCCAATGTCCATCGGCTGCCTTAATACTAAACCTATAAACATGTAGATCTATTTCCCCATCATCATATATAAATATATTTACATATGTGCATGGCTGTATTTAGACCTCTATAAATACCCTTTGTCTCCTAGTTCTTTCCTCTATTTTCTTTAACTTTCCTCTTGTCTCACTGTCACGCTCTGCCTTCATTTGGGTTTCAGTAATTTCTCTCGGTTACATTGCCCTTACCAGGCCTCTCACACCGTCCTTGTCACTAATTTTGGATCACTTGTTGCTCCCTTGTCCCTGGGTTGGTCAACACCACTTCCTTACACCAACCTCACCCTCTCACATGTGCTCCCAGAACCATTGGTCCCATTGTTTTCTCCTCCAGACTGTTCATCCAGCCTATCTTATCTAGATATATCTGCAGAGATAATTATATGCACCAAAAAACAAGGCATAGCAAGACAAAGCAACAAAAGAGAACACGATGACAACAAAAAAGAAAACCAATGACCCATAAAAGAATAAATTAATTTTAAAAAAGAAAAAAGTTAAAAAAGAAAAACCTGTAAATAGACCAAGGTTTGATTTTTGACCTCTAGGTGTGTCCTCCAGTCAAGTCCAATGGGGTGCCATGCTCTGGCCCTGAGTCTATCCTTTGTACCGGTAGCTCCCCATTGCTCTGCCACATGACTTTAGTGTTTTGCCTCGGTGTCACGGGGTCAGTCCGGGCCAATCCCGATAGTCTCCAGTATTGTCCCCTATAGGGCCATGGGTCGATGAGAGACTGTCTCATAGTGGGATCAGCCATATGGTCTACTCTGCGCATTGGCTGTTTGGAGTGGGGATATCGTCCTCCAGGCCTGGTGGGCCAGGATGTGCTCCACTCTCTCTTCCTCCCCATTCATTTGCTCCCTTGTGCTCTGATCAGACATGTCCCTCTTCCCTAGCTGCAGCTT
>NW_022111300.1:19507962-19553624 GCF_000313985.2 Echinops telfairi
GGGGGGCAGTTGTCCAAGTAGCTGGTATGGAAGCTGAGCCCTCAGGCTCCTTCAGTTCTAACTCTTAGGATAATTTCTTTCAATTCTTAAATTCAGGCAATCTGAATGTGTTGGCAATCATTGCAATTTTAGCGTATTATTGTTAGTGTGAGAGGCTTTGTCATCCAAAAGAGAAAATGATTTCTTTTATTTATTTAAAATGCTTGAAATTATTTCCATTGGATGGACAATATAAATGAGGGAACGCAAATTTTTCATTGGTGCTGATGAAAAATCAGAGCAATTGATAAATATGAAAATGTCATTCAGCTTAATGATGCTGTGACTTGATTCTTCTACAAGCGAAAATTCACAGGGAAAGGCAACTAAAATGCTGCTGTGTATGGTAAGTGTGATTAGTACTCAATCGTTTATCCAAAGATATGTGATGGGGCCTTGGCTATAAAACAAAAACCAGCATACTGTAGAAGATATCTGAAGAAAACTAGAAAGGCTTTTCATTAAGAAATGTTCCATAATTTTCATACATTTTAGAAAGATAACCAATAGCGACATGCACAAGGCTATAAAACTTATGTGCAGAATGAACGAGTTGATTTTAAGAAAAATGAATATGCTACATGCTTAATATCACAGTCAGAAAGTTAAGAATTACTGCAAATTTTATAGGAAAAGGGTTGACGTCTGTAGCCATATAGTTTCTACTTAATTGATACAATACAAATAAAACAACTTGAAAGCGACCCCAAAAGTATAAACCTTCTAATGGGAATTTGAAATTTATCTTGCACATCGAAAGTTGATGTGAGATTCCATGGTTGGCATCTTATAATAATTTCATCTGTATGACTTAGCAGCTACTAGGAACTACATTTTTGGGTGTGAACTGGCATTCTTTCTCATATCTTTATAGTAAAAGAAAAATTTAAAACACTATTTGACTACAGTTACCAAAGAAGCTTGTGTAGGTTCATTGGCACAGTCAAGACACATTCGAATTTTTTACTGCTGGAATAAAACTTTTCAGCTATTATGACAAGGGTCTAAAAGAATCATTTTATGAATTGTTGCCAGATGTAATGGCTCCTTGTTACAGTAAGATGTACCTAAAATCAGCTTTTAATGAAATGATTTATTATACATTGTTGTTTTCAATGCTGAAAAGGGTGATGTTTTTGCTTTAGCACCCTGTAAAGCAAGTAATTTTCTTCCTTATTTTTTTTGCTGCTTTTTGCTTAATGTTTGCTGCTTTTTACTGTAGGAAAGTTATCTTCCTAAGCATTACAACTTTATTTATCACAAAGAAAAAAATGTCTGGGGAACTAGATTTATTAATGCAGTTTATCTGTGGCACTTGTTCCACCATCCAGTCTCAAGTTTATTCTTTTTTATTTGGTTAATACCTATGTCAACCAATATTGGAAGGCAATTTGCTGTATATAATCTTACTACAACTATTTGCCTTGTGGGATAAACTGGAAGTATCATGAGAGAATATATCCTTTTATTATAAACTTTACATTTTAACTGACAATAGCCAATATTTTCTGCTCCTCTCAAATGGTTTAGCTTGATAACCAAAAATTACAGCTGTCTTCTCTCTAAGGAACAAAGAATTCTATTTATTCTAACGAAAATCCATGTCAGGTCTATCAATTTCATCAATCCTTGGTGAATTTTCGTGCAGATACAGTCTGTGTGTCTGAACCTTGACATTAGTGGACTGTCTCAACAACCAAACCCACTGCCATCCAGTCAATTCTGTGTCACAGTGACCCCGGACAGGCTTGACAGGACTGTACAGCTTGACAGGAGCATGCAGCCCTAGTTTTTTCCCAGGGAGCCCCATTTAAATTGCTGACCTTCTGTTTGGATGAACAACATGCAGCCCATACAGGACCAGGATTTCTTCACTTCAGAGCTTCTTCATTTTAATTAGGTAGGACAGCCCATTCATTTCAGTCCGTTCCTGAACTTACATTTGCCACTCAAATGTCAGTGTTTGGGTCACTTAAAGGTTTTGAACAATCTACTCTTTCAGGAATATGTTAAATCCTGCTAGCTCCTACACTCCTAGATTCTTGCTCTTGTCACAATGCAGTGACAGGGTTCTACACTGTTAAATTTTCCAGATTTGCCATTCTTTTCTCAATAGATTCCTTTATTTTCGACTCTATGGGTTTTTTCTATTGCATATTTACTTATACCTAATGAACTCATGGATAAGTGGAAATTGGCAACCGAAGCTTTCTTTGCATCCACATTTCTAGACATTCCTAGAAATGTGAATCATAGGTTTCCTTTTACTAAAAATATCATCTCGTATGGCTTTTGGCTTATTCAATTTCTAAAAATTTTCTAGCCTTAAGGGGAGAGTGGAACCAGGAAAATTAATACATAAGTGACTGCTTAAACATTATTTCTAAAAGTGAAGTGTCTTCTATTTGCCTTTTAAAAAAAAGCAAAACAAAGAAACACATAAACAAAACATTTCCTTTGGGCATATCCTATAAAATATGGAGTTCTTCTAGTATACATAAACCGAACCTAATCTTGCTCTGAACATCACCCTGGTTAATTTGTTAATTAATTAAATATGAGCTCTTTTCCTGGACACCATTTTAGGTAATCCTTTGATAAAACTGCACATTTTATTCAGCAAACATTTATACTCTATTAAAATACATGCCCTCTAAGCCCTCTAGAGGGCACAATACTGAATAAGTCATGAGCCCTGTCCACAAAGGCTTTAAAGACCTTTGGATATCTGCATGCCATGTGTATATATTATATATGGGGTGCTTTTTTTTTTGTTGCATTTATATGATATACATACATCAACATATGCAGTTTGCTTTGTATATGGCACTATCAGGAATAGAAAGCCAAACCTTGGCATTTTCTAAGATCCTCATTTGGGGAGAGAAATTAAAACTATGATGCTTTAAACAACCTTTGGAAGTACTGAGGCAGGAAGGATATTCGGAATATATGGATGGGGAAAATGAGTTGACTATAGGAGAAAGATTTGGGATATAGTGGTGGAGATAATTCCCAAGGAACCAACCTATCGGTCGGTGGCCGGGTGAAAAGAGACGCAGCTGTCTAAAGACCTACTGTGTCCTTTTCACCGTTCAACGGTTCCAAGAAAAAAAATTCACAAACAAAGGAAGGAAGGCAGGAAGGAAGGAAGGGATGGTGGCAGGGAGTACTTTGCTGGCTCCCCCACTAGGGTTAATGGAAAATCAAGAGATATTTAGATAGAAAGCCATGGGTCCCACCCAATTAACAATTGTCTTGTCATTGGCCCTCATTTCTTATCTCACAAATACTAGCTTAATCTAACAACATTATTTTACTATCCGCCACTAGCTGCCTGACCTGAACTGGAAGACCTCACAGAACAACCCCCCCAATTCCTGTCATGAAACTTCTGTACCCCCATGATACCCCAGCAACCTTGCAAAGTCTTCCTAAAAGTTGAATATGACCATATCACTGGATTTCTTGCAGGAGCCCTGGTGGCACTGAGGGTTAGGCAGTGGACTGCTAACCACAGGGTGTTTAAGACATATAACGAACATACAGCAACATGTAGCTAACAAACATTGCAGGCAAATAACAGTTTGGCAAATTCTTTAGTGAAAGCACACTGTGCCTTTCAGCCAATTGTGCCTTCTACCAGGGAGAGCCACAAGGACCCAGAATGCAGCAGCTCTTGGCTGCAACCATCGACCCTGATGATCATCATCTTAAATCCTTTTCCTCGCAGTTTGCAGGTTTTTTGTTTTTCACATAATACTTTATTCTCTCTCCTTCCATCTATTTGATTTCTTTTCTATCTCCTGGTCTCTTTTTCCCTTGGATTAAAAACACAACAACAACAACCCCTAGGTCTTTCTAAGGTATTTATCTCTGTTCCTCTGATTTTCCTCTTTATTTATGAACTCCCTCAAAATTCATGTAATTTCCTGGCTTCAAATCTGACCATGAAGCCCACTGACACAGCCCTGAGAGGCTATCGGCTGATCTGTATTTCAGTTGTTAAAAGACTATCTTTATGTAGGGCAGTGTTCCTCATTTTCCCTTAAAAGCATCTGCAATAATCTTTGATTTTTCTTTTCTTTAAAAACACAGATTAGAGTCTTCATTCTGTTGTTCGCTCTCCTGCTTTAATACTAGTCCCTTATTATGCCTGTAAATGTCTATGATCTTCATGTCCTCCATTTACTTTGCTGACCTTCTACTTAAACCCAAACCCACCTCACTGCCATGGTGTTGATTCTGACTCAGAGGGGCCCGACAGAGCAGGGAAGGACTGCCCCTGCGGGTTTCCGAGAACGTTATACGGGAAGTAACATTATATGGGAGTAGAGAGCCTCGTCTTTCTCTGGAGCCATTCTAGGATAGGACTTAGTAGCTGTGATATATATATATATATATATATAAATATTTTAAATGGTAACTTCTCCCCATATCCATTCACCAAATGTTTTCAAGGAAAATCTACCCTAGATGGGTTAGCTCTTCAAGCTGCCATTTGCAAACTATTACCCCAAATAAAATCCATGGGCAGCCAGTCAGTTCTGACTCATATAGAGACTTACATCAGAGAAGACTTACATAGGAAAACCTTATAAGGTTTCCCCAGGCTGCAAATCTTTTCCAGAAAGGACTGCCTCATCTTTCTCCTGCAGAGTGGCTGCTAAGTGGCTGCCAACTATGTTGCTCATAGTCCAGTGTTTACCCTACAGTGTCAGAGAGGTCCCTTTGGAAACGATTGGTCACGTACAATAACTGTACCCTATGTGTTACATAGGCGCGCTGGTGGTAGAGTGGGTTACACGTTGGACTGGTAACCACAATGTCAACAGTGTGAAATTACCAGCCACTCCTCAGATGAAAAACGAGGCTTCTACTCTAGTAGAGATTTGCAGACTTGGAAACGCACAGAGACAGCTCTACTCTGCCCTTCTTGGGTTGCTGTAAGTCAGAACGGACTCGATGGCAGTGCTTTGGGTTATTATTTTTTTATTAGCTACATGCCCCCGTGTCAGTGAGGGCCACGCTTGGTTGCTAATTGAAAGGCCAGCAATTTAAGCTCACCGGGTGCTCTGTGGGAGAGATGCCATAGTCTGCTTCCATGAGGATTGCAGCCTCGGCTACCATATGAGATGGTTATGTTCCATCCTGTGAGGGTCACTGCGAGTTTGACTTGAATTAATAGCAACAGGGATGGATTTGGGTTCATTACATATATGCAAAGTATGGTCCTTTTCCAAACTTCCAATATCTTCTCAATAAATCCAACATACACACACACACACATATATATATATATGAATGTATGTCTCCATCTCTTTCTCTCTCTCTAGTTTTTTCTCTAATAAAAGACATGAACTCAATAAAACCCCATATTTTAAGGGTCAAAGTCTAGACTTGAAGTCAGAAGACATGAGTTTTATACCTGCTTCAACCATGTGCAAGCTCTGTCACATATGACTGCATTAATGGATGATGGTTCATGGCTTGGCTGTATTACATTTTGGTTTGTGAATCTGGGAGGGTCTTACAGGATCATTTGGTATGATGTGTGAATGCTGGGATGTCTGGCAGAATTGTTTGTGAAAGTCAAATTCAGGTAAACACAAATGGAAAAGTTGAAATGCTGTGGAAACATGAGTTGATGGAATGATGTTGGGACTTACTTTCTATCAGGATCAAGCTGGGTGCCCAGACACAAGTACCAAACCCAATGGTTGCTGACAAGTTCACAGCCTCATGGATGTTACAGTAGCACCGTGCTCTACAGAGCTTTCAATGACTCAGTTGTCAGATGCAGTACACCAGGACTTTCTTCCAAGGTTACCCTGTATAACTTTTGGCGAGTAGCTGAGTGAGTGAATTATATGCACCACTCAGGGACTAATGACAGGCACAGTCCTGCTTCTTTATTTCTGAATGTAATTCTATAGAATACTACAAACATGGCATTATGAGAGATGTCACTCCTTACGATATTTGGAAGAGGTCAAGAAAAGGTACAGGAGAGAGGGCATGGGGAAGTTTTTCTGGAGGACCAGTGATAACTGGAATCCATCAGGATATTTCTACAGAAGGAACCGAAAGCCAGCAGAGGACAGAAGTGATGGAGCAAGTGCAAGCAGCAATTTTGATACAGTAAAGATAACATTTTATAATCCAACCGCAGCCCCGGAGTTTTGACTTTTGAATGAACCAGCTGGCTGAGAACTTTTTGAACCAAAGCAGGGAACGATGCCAGCTGGCAACCCTGAAGGCTAAATGCAGAGATCCTCCTGGTTCTAAAAAATTTTTTTTCAAATAAGAAACATGCATTTAATTTCTTACAGAAGAAGCCATGTAAAGTCTGATCATGCAATCCTACAACATTCTCTAGAAATTAAATGTTTGAATGTCTATGAGCTATACATCTTGATATTTATCAGGAAGTTTGATTTCATGCTTTCCTCACTAGACTGCAGATGTTTTTATTTGTTTGTTTGCTTTTTGGATCGAAAATGGTGTGCTGCTAACCCAGCAGCATGATGTGCGATCAGCGCTGGAAAATGAAACATTGCTGTTCCGGCCAGTGTCAGCTGCATCTCTAAGGATTCATGTCTGGGTGGTGTCGCTTAGGGGCAAAGAACAAGACATTTGACTGCGTTGAAGTATGGTTTGTGAATAGTGGAGAGCCTGAGATTCATCGGATGATATCCATAATAATTACTTAATACCTTAAATCAATGTTTAACATTAAGGTATTAAAATATTAAATAAAATACCACAGGTTTTATACATGAGCCCATTGAAGTAAGTTAGGAGGTGGAGAATGCTACACAGTCAGAGTTTTAAATTCAGCAGGGAAGTTCTCATTCTGGTGGGCCCTTTGGCTCTCTGCAGGTGAATATGGCAGCCTTTGAAGTGTGTGCCTGGAGTCACATGTTACACAAATGAAATGCGATTATCTCTGTCAGTAGCCTCATATGATTTGGAATGAGTCTTTAGGTCTAATATAAAGATCCTACAAATAAATCATCCAGCTACCCTGGTAAGCTTCTGTGGCCCCAAACTCCTAATTTAAAAATGTTGATAAATGAAGTACCTCTTTAGTTAATAAATGAAGTATCTCTTTAGTTACCCTATGTCAGCAACATTCATTTTAATGGAAAGTGAGTTTACAGGGTTACATGATTGAACTACTGAGCCAAGTCAGTGTTGGCAAATGATGGGCTAAATTATTGATGTTACACACTAATGAATTCTGATGAGAAATAAAACACAGACATTACGTTTCAAGTGGTTCATAATTATTTTTGTACTTTAAAAGCAATTTTATTCTTTTTTCCAAATCATACTGGTTTTGTAAAACAAAAACATTGTTAGTGATTATCCTAAAATTACTGAGTTTGTGGCACACACACAAAAATGCTCTCACAAGTTTTCATTTCTGCAAAGATAATGTTATTCACACTAGGTTTCTGATTTCTTTATATACTTCTGGGAAAAGATAATTAAATTAAATGTCTAAATTTTAAAATCAGTGCCTTTAAATAAGATAATCTGTTTTGCAACCATGGTTAGCATTTCAATAGATGCGTTTATAATCTATGATATATCTATCAACACATTTCCTGGAGCCGGGGTGAAATGCCCTAATTAATTCAGGTAATGAAAAACACAGCGGAGCTTCCATGGAGCATTGTTTGGGTAATGGATTTACCTTCACACGTGTGATGCAGTATGAGGGGTGGACTATGAAATGATAGATGTCTGATAAAGCCAGAGCATGGTGGCAATAATTAAAGCAGTCTCATACTCAGTTAAGGGCACACAGAGGCCCATACATCTCTGCAGTGTGATGGCAATGCCCTTCCATATGTTTTTTTTCATGACTTATTTCTCTCAGATCTTAAGTGTATAGATCTGTGACCTTCCTTCCTTGTGTGGTGTTGATTCCTAGTGGAGTGATTCGAACAGAGCTCAGTGGAGATCCCAGGCTGGTTCTTAATGAAGAAGGGCGGCTAGAGGGAGAAAATTCCGTTGTCCGTCAAGTTGCTCTGAGTTGGAATCAACGTCAGAGGCTATCCGAAGGAGGGCAGCAGAGGGGGATGTCACAGTCCGCCCAAAGATTCAACATTTGCTGGTCGTGAAGACAACTCCTGGGGTTTTCTTCCCACAATGGACTAATAGGTTTTCATCTCCTACGTGGAAAATATCCTGGGGTCATATATTTAGCAAGTCAGATATGCATGAGACGGAAACTTGCTATGCAAGCACAAGGTAAATGCTTTTCTTATATTCTCTTGAATTTTAATTCATTTTACGAAAGTTCATCAGAATTTGTTTGGATATCATTCCCTGAACCAGCCGAGGACCATGCTGAGGTTGAGTGAGAAGAGTTTCATATCAAGCAATCATCAACAAGAATTTGTGTTCCCTCCTCACACTAATATGTGCAGCCCAAAGAAGAAAGAAGATGAAAAAGTTTACCCATCATGTTAGAGAATGATATTTAGTGCAGCATCATGGGGTTCTCACCTGGTGTGTGTCTTATATAATTTTTGAAAACTGGAACTTCGTCATCTCAATTGCTTAACAAGCCGTTCCTACAACAGCGTTTACTGAGTCCTTTCTGAGCCCCCTGACATCTTCCTTTCTCTCTCTTTGATAGATTTTGAGACAGTTTTGAGTAACAAGCCCAACTTCAAATTTCATCATTATCATTTTTAAATTTCCCTCTGTAATTATCTTAATATTTCCTCACTAGTTATGACTACAGTCCATTTTTTATAGTCTTGATCCTTTTGGATGAAAAATCATGTGTCTGAGTTAATCTCACATCAAAGCAGCATCATTATGTAATGATGATGCTAAGTTGTATGAAAAATACCTACTGGATATGCTCCATTAGTCACTAATTTTCAAACTTAAAGTTCTGTCTTTGAAAAACTCCTTTCTCCCACATCATTGATGTGGCTCTTCTACTTGAAAAATGAACTGTCTGCCAAACATGGATTTTAAGTAATAAAAACGCAGGGGATTTTGTTTAAGTCTGGGGGAGAAATCTGAATACATGGAAACATTTTTTTCTGAATCCCAGTAAAAATAAGTCTATTTTATTTCTGAAGTCAAAAGAAGGAAGACATTTTAACAGGGTGAGTAACAGAATAGAGAAAGTAGATTAATAAATGATGACCATCTGGAAGCCATATCATATTCCTATACATATGGAATTAATGTATCTCTACCATTGATACACTTCTTTGAATTGAAGTTCTCCTTTTCTTCAAACTGAAGGACGATTGGTCATGCATGCATGGTTGTTGTCTGTTAGAGTCTTCCAGATATTTGAAAAAATAAATCAGAAGTGGGGAACAAACACAAGGCAAAGTTTGAAAATAAAGATGAGAAGAAATAGGAGGTAGGTTTCTAGAATCTGGGGGTGGGGGTGAAATATAAAGGGGTGTTTTGGCAGCAAAGTCAACAAATGAAAATCACAAAGTGGATTGATCACAGTCACGGTCATTTACTCAACATCTTCCACAGGACGGACCTTCCTAGGTATCACCCTGAAGTCTTGTCTGAAAGTGAAGGTAGGTGCTAATTAAGCAATGAGAGCTCTTTTGTAAACTGGGCCCTCTGGAAATCTGATCCCATCTCTGACCTGATTTTGTATTTTCTCTCCATCTACTCAGACATTCACATGGGCCTTCTAACTCTGCCCTCAGCAATCGATTCCGTTTGCTGCCTCTTGGATCGTCATATGAAGGACATCCCTTCAGATGCTGTTAATGTTCTATGAAATTTCTTAATCCAGTTCAAAATGTTTTCTAATTTCACTTCTTCATGCCTCGACTCATATATTTAGATGTCTGTGATTTAATTTGCAAATACTCGAGGATGTTCTAAATATAATTTACTGAGTTTGTATTTAATATTATTATAGTTCAAAAATGTATCCCTTGGATTTGTTCTTTTACGAGAGGCTATGACACAGCATATGCATTATCTTTGTGAATGCCTCGCATATCGTTTTAAGTAAGGTATGTTTAGATCTTGTATGAATGAGTATAAAATAAGGCCAGAGATGTAATCAGTGCTGTATTTTCAATGGGATCAATTTAAGAATTCATCTCTAGTTATACCAATCTCTAATTAATGCCAATTAGGTCAAGCTGGTGGTGGGTATTGTGCACGTATTCTTTATCATGATGGCTTTTCTGCTTGCATATTCAGAAAGAAGATTAGTAATAATCTCTAGCTATAGTTAAGGACTATTCTTGATATTTTGAAAGTTTTCTTAATTTTTGCTTTATGTCTTTTGTAAATCTCTTAGTGAATGCATACCTATTCGAGTTTGTTATATGTGCTTGATTAACTGATCCTTTCTCATTGTGAAATGATCCTATCTCTTGAAATATTTCTGTTGTATAATTTGTTTGATGTTCACATCACCTTTCCAACAGCATTATGTTCAACAATATATGTTATGTCCCTTTTCATCCTGCTATTGTCAACTACAGTGTTTTTATATCTAAAGTACATAAGAATTGTATAAAGGTTTATTTAATTTAGTATCTTTGCTTTTTAATTGGGGGCATTTAGTCCATTTATATGCAATGTATTTTTTATTTTTGTTCAATTTAAGTCTATAGATTTGCTATTTTCTCCTGATAAGTTTGACTTTTTGTTTGTCTGTTTTGGTGTATTTTTTCTGTTTTTCCTCTTCTGTCTTCAGTTGGGCTAATCAAATATTTTTAGTATTCTATTGTAATTCTTCTGCTGGTTTTTAAGATATATATTTCTTCATTTTAAAGTAGGGATTACAATATGCATCCTTCATTTAATCAATCTCCATAGGTTCAAAATTATACCACTGTATATTAAATTTAAATTATTTTTTAGAAGAAAAATTCTATGCCCTCCCCATCTTTTATATTATTATTCTTAGCTATTTTGCATTTCTATATTATATAACATTACTATAGAACATTGTAATTTTATATTAAAAGCAACTGGCATTCCGATAAATGAAAACTATAGCTTATATTTTATATTTCCCTATATTATTATCATATCTGGTGCTCTTCCTTTCAGTTTTCTTACCTGTGCATTATTATTATTAATTTGTGTGCGTGTTTTGATGGATTATTTATTGTGTATTAGGTGGGCAGTTTACCTTTCAGATCATCCACTCTGCAGTCAACAGTTGGAAACGCTCATTAGGCCCCCATCCTTCTCCCCTTGATGGCTTTTCTCTCTCTTCGGGAATTCCCTCCTCTCCCTCTCCAAAGTCAATACCTGTCAACAGTCTGGTCCTTTCCTTCATATTTCTACACTTGATCTCTCTCCATTGGAAAACTCCAAAACCTCTTCTCTTTGGAATGTAAATCTTTGTCTTGATTTTTATTCTTACAGTAGTATTCTCATACAATAGTTGTCCTTTCATAATTGAGTAACTTCACTCAGCATAATATTCTTCAGGTCTATTGGTGTCCTGAGGTGATTCTTGGTTTCATCAGATTTTTTTTAGCTATGCATTGTATTCCATTGTGTGTATGTGCCAACACTTGTGTATCCATACACCTACTGATGGGCATTTGGGCTATTTCCAACTCCTTGCTATTGTGAACAGTCCTGCGATAAACATGGGAGTACATATATCTGTTCGTGATATATCTTTTACATCTTATAAACCTAGCAGAACTATTACTGGATTGTATGGGATTTCTATTCCCAGCTGTTGGAGGTAGCCCCATATCCTTTTCCACAATAATACAAAAGTAGAACCAAACCCACTGCCATTGAGTTGATTCCAGAGCAGAGCACCTCTCTAGGACAGGGTAGACCAGCTCCTGTGAGTTTCTGAGATTGTAACTCTTTATGGAAGTTGAACACCTTGTTTTTCTCCCACAAAAATGGCTGGTGTTTTCGAGCTGCTGGCCTTGTTAGCAGCCCAACAGGTAACCACGATGCAACCAAGACTCTTGTTTTCTACAATAGTGGTGTGTATTGCAGACCCATCAGAAGGGTAGGAAATTTCCTCTTTCTCTGTACCCACACCAGCACTTGCTGATGTCTAATCTTTTCAATTTGGGCTGTCATTGTCTACACAAGGTGATAGCTCATTTTTATTTGGATTTGCATCTCCCACATAGCTGGTGATTGTGAGCATTTTTCATGTCAGTTAGCCATCGGGAGGTAACTTTTGGTGAACTGTCTGTTCATGTCCTTTGCTCACTTTTTAATTGGAAGAGTTATTTTGTTTCTCATTAAGGTATTCCAGCTTTCTTATAGATTTTAGTGATTGGTTGCTTGCTTGTGCTGTCACAACTGAACACATTTTAACCCTTAGTCGGTAGGTTCTCTTTTTATTCTTTTGATGACGTGTTTTGATGTCTGATTTTCCGTAGGTCCCAGGCATTTACTTTGTCTCTTCTGTGTGTGCCTTCTTCGTTATAGTTGATAGTGTGTCTTTGCCCTGCGAAGGGGCCCTTAAAGTTTGCTTTTATTTTCTCATTGATGATGTTTATAGATCTGGGATTTACGTTTGGGTCTTTGACCCATCTTGAGTTTGTTTTTCTGCCTGGGGTGAGGTATGGGTCCTGTTTCATGCTTCTGCAAATGGAAATGCAATTTTCCAGAACTATTTGTTGAAGAGACTATCTCTTTTCTATTTAATGTTTTTTGGGGCCTTTGTTGAGATCAGTTGTTTGTAAGTAGATTGATTCATTTTGGGGTTTTCTATTTTATTCCCTTGGTCTATGTAACTATCACTGGACCAGTACCTAGTTATTTTGACTATTGTGATTATGTAATAAGTTTTGAGATCAGGTACTGAGAAGTCTTCTATTTTTCTTTTTTTCACCTTTTCTTTCTTTCTTTCTTTCTTTTTTTTTTTTACTATTGTCACTTTCCTTCAACCTGAAGCACTTTCTTCAGTGTTTCTTATAATTGCTATAAACTATTTCCATTTTCACATGTCTAAAAATCTATTTTGCTGTTGTTTTTTAGGCCTTATTTATTTATTTATTTTTCAGAATAACAAATGCACACCTCCCCCTTCCCTTTCAACTATTTAAAGATATTATTTATGTCTTCTTCACTCCATTATTTCTGATGAGAAGTTCAAGGTATTTTAGTTCCTGTTCTGGGTCTACCTTTAAAAAAAAGGGTACATCTTTTTGACATATAATTCAGTATCATACAGTTCAATAGTTTAAACATATTTTCAAAGAGTTGTGCAACCATCACTACGATCGATTTTAAATCATTTTCTTCTTCCTTGCACTCCTTATTAGGTCTCCATCCACCCTCTCACCTTTGCTTCCAGAACTCCTGTCTCTATCGAGTTACCTACTCTGGATTTCATATTGAGTAAAGCTTCCAACAAAACACAATGATACAATAAAACAGAAAAACCTCAATTGAAATGATAGTAGAAAATAATAAAAACTAGAATAAATTTAAACGGAGTAAGAAGAGAGACCAAATGACAATGTTACATTTTAACCTAACCACATCTGCATTTGTCCACTTTCTGATAACAAGGCCATTCACCTCCCTGGTCAATGGTCAGGAGGGATTCCCTGGAAGCTTAATCTAACTGGAGACCCTGGAATTTGGGTGTTCACTGTCCTCCATAGCCTTCTGCAAACTGGATGCTCAGAATTTAAGCTGTAGCACTGTTCCCTCCTCCGCTCATGGATTTTATGAAGTACAATCCTTTCACAGAGCTTAATGTACATCTTCCCTCTGTGTGGACTTGTCACTTCATTTAGATGGCCGTTTATTTCTCAAGACAAGCCTTTTAGATCCCAGACATTATTTTTCCCAATAGCTGGGCACCATCTGATTTATAGAAGGCTAGGGAGGACAGTGAGGGCCCAATACCCATCTGCAAAGTATCTAGTCAGATTAAGCTGCTGGAAGATCCCATCTAGTCACAAGCAAGGGTCTCCAGCTGCCTACTTTCAGAATAAGATCACTATAATCTTGATTTTGCTGGATCGAACTCAACTATTGTTCAGTTGACCTCCCTCTTGACCGAACTTGAATTTGTTCTAGGAGCAAGTATCTCTTCCATGGCTTTTAAAATATTAATGGTGGCCTTTATCTTTATATTATTATTTTATCCTTCCCACTTTATTTCATTTTTGTGTTTTATTGTTTCTTTTAAGTTTACAAGTTTGGGAAGCATAGAAGTTGTGGATGCATAGAGATAATAACTGATGCAAGAATTTATAGGAGAGTGGGAGACAGGGGTGGGGAATGGGAGATAGGGAGGGTGAGGGGACTTCAGGAGTAAACAATGAAGGCAGGATGGAGGAGGAAGCACTAGAACTGATTGTGATTACACACTCATTTTAAAGGTGAATTAACCATGGGGGGGACGGTGTTCTAAAATTAATTGTGGTAATGATCATACAGTTCTTGTTAATATGATTAAACTTTTGAATTGTATATGTGGACTATGTGCCAATAGAACTTTAAAAAAGAATTAATTGTCCTTAGGTTGGGGCTAAAATTAAATTCAAGCTCAAAATCCATTCATTCGCTATGGTTTATGTATGCTGCTGGTCCACTTTAGAGATACCATTATCCTTTGAGTGGGGAACATTATAAATAATCCCCATGGGACATACTGTAATTCAATAGATAGAATGAACCATTTATTAATCATTTAATAATTAGTCCTTAATTTAGGCAATGTTCTACAATTTCAAATATTGTTTGGAAAAGGAAAATATACAAATCTAGTGCAGATTTTTAAACCAAAACACATGGCTTGTTGATCTGTACAAGTGATTGAACATGATACACACAGATGGTGAGGGTTGGTGGTAGAGAAAAAACGTTCACTAATGCTCATCCACAAAGTCAGAACCCTGCTGCTAGACTCAGACATGTCACGAAAGCAAAGATAGCACGAAAATATAAAGATATATGGTAGCCTCGAGCTGCCATTCGTTGGACACCTTCAAAGCAAGAGATCCGAACCAACGTCCACGGCCTCCGAATCTATAACCTCGGGGCAGCAGTCGTCAGATCCACCACACACTAGGACGTTTCAGTCTTAATGCCAAGGGAATGTTTCAGGCCCTTAAATTTGCTAGAGGTGAGTTTAAGTTAGAGTCCAGTTTGCTTAGCGGGGTTTCCAAATCAGAGCCTCTGGTGCTGTCTCTGTCTGCTTTTAAGATTGTCTCCTTATCTGTGATTTCCCGCAGTTGACTATAATCTACCCAAGTATGATTTTCATGTGTATACTTTTGTGGGCCTCTCTAAATTTCTTGGATTTGTAATTTATATTTTGTACTGAACTCAGAAAAAAGAAAAGGTATTATATCGTGAGATGACTCCAATTTGATGTAAGATAGACTACTTGACATTGCCCATTTACTGCGACTCTACCAAAATAAGAAATGCTCTTTTTTCTCTGTATTTTAGTTTGAATTTTTCTTCTTTTTATATCTTAAATTTCACTAAGTTCTCCTCACCTTTTCATGTTGTCATTAAGCCCAACTAACATTTTTTATTACAGATGCTGATTTTTGTTTTAGGTTGTTGATTTAATTTTTAATAGTTCTTATTTCTCAGTTGAAATTCTTCAATAAAAATTTCTTACTCTTCTCCTTTGATGCTTTTATATAAAAAAATAATCATTTTATTATGGGCTCATACAACTCATCACAATCCGCACATACATCACTTGTGTCCAGCACATTAGTACATATGTTGACTTCATCATTCTCACAACACCCACCCTCCACTCGAGCCCCTGGTGTCAGCTCATTTTTCTCCTCCCTCCCCCTGAACCCTTGATAATTTATAAATTATTATTTTATCATATCTTACCCCATCCAACATCTCCCTCACCCACTTCTCCGCTGTCCGTCCCCCAGGGAGGAGGCCATAGGTAGACCTTGTCATCTGTTCCCCCTTTCTCCCTCTCCTTCCCTCCACCCTCCCGCTATCGCCACTCTCTACACTGGTCCTGGGGGGTTCATCTGTACTGGGTTCACTGTATTTCCAGTTCCTATCTGTGCCAGTGTACATCCTCCGGTCCAGCCGGATATGTAAGGTAGAATTGGGATCATGGTAGTGGGAGGGAGGAAGCATTTAAGAATTAGAGGAAAATTGCATATTTCATCATTGCTACACTGCACTCTGATGGGCTCATCTCCTCCCCGCAGCCCTTCTGCAAGGGGATGTCCAATTTCCCCCGGATGGGCCCTGGGTCCCCACTCTGCACTCCCCCTCATTCACAGTGTTATGATCTTTTTTTCTTGGTCTTTGATGCCTGATACCTGAACCCTTCGCCGCCTTGTCATTTTATAATAGCGTTTGCAAAAATCCTGTCTACTAAATACAACACATCCAGTATAAGCCATCGAAAGTCATCTTCAATCATAAAACCAAACGCACTGCCATTGAGTCAATTCTGATTCAAGGCAACCCTGTAGATTAGGGGAGAACTGCTCCTGTGGGTTTCTGAGACCGTAATTCTAGATGAGAGAAGCGAAGCTGGCCTTCCCCTGGGAGCAGCTGGTGGTTTCAAACTGCTGACCTCTAGGTTGGCAGTCCAACACGTAACCACTATGCCACCAGGGCTCCCCAGAGTTACCTATGGACTGATCCCTCCTTCTGAAACATAGTCTTATGCCTAAGGGATGGCCCTTCTGTGGTTTCAATAGGTAATGTGAAGTATTTATCGAGACTCTTGAAGTTGTTAGGGCTCAATCGTTATCTCCCTTGCAGTAAGCGGTAGTGAAATCTCTCATCTTCCACTTTGCAATTGCCGCTTTTCACTGGGGCCCTGGTCTTTGCCTGCTCCTGGGAAGTTAAGGATTCAGCCTGAGATGTGAGCATGTTTTATAGGTGAATTCTGATGTCGTCATTTTTCTTATTTCTTCCTGGTATTAACATGCTCACTTTGGCATCTGCAGACTTTTTTCCCCTCAATTAATTCAAGAACTGTCATTCTTTTTAAATTTTAACTGCCATGTCATACATACTGGGAAGGGCTCTCAGTGGTAAATCAATTTCTACCGTGTCCACTCTAGTTTTCATATTTGAAAGATGTAATTTCCTCTGATTTCTCCAACTTTTGCTGTTCTGTAATGAGTTTAAATCGTTCATATTGTTGTTGGTGGCGTTTTTTTGGGGGGGGCGGGGTGGGTGTGGGTGAGAAGGGTGGAATTTAAACATGAAATCTAGAAGTGGAGTAGTTTAATACTAGCTTTTCTGTCATTTTCAGACCTAAAATATTGACCTACATATATTCTTGTTTTATAAAATATGACAAATATTCTAAGTTTACATATATATAATGTTGCTTATGAATTTTGTAGAACACGATTTTAAGACTTACAGACTCTACTGTCTTGCCTTATGGTTCATGGCAACTTCTATGATATTAAAATGTTTAAAATATTTGTCTTGGTACTAAATGTCTTCCACGGGAATACCATCTAGTTTTTGAATGATATGTGAACATTTATAGTTTACCTTGGAATATCCAAAACACTACACAGCATTTTTAAAAATAATATTTTTTATCGCTATTTTTGGCTAATTTATTAATTCTATGTATTTACTTTCTAATGTAGTAATAATTAGTCATGTAGCTATTGAACACTTAACATGTGGTTTGTCTGAATTAAATGTGCAGTAAGTATAAGATACACAGTAGATTTCAAAGGCCTAGTACAAAAAAATTAAACTGCCAGTATATTTTTTATTTTGATTACATATAAAATATTATCTTAGATACACGGGTTTAAATAAAAGTTATTACGAAAACGAATTTCTTTCCATTCTTCTTTTAATATGGCTACTCAAATCGAGCCAAAGTCACTGCCATCGAGTACGGCTGCTAGAAAATGTAAAATCACATAACAGCTCACTTTTATCAGGCAGCACCAACAATTTGGTGTTGGGTATATTTTGCAATTGAAAAATAAAAGCTTAGAGTTGGTAAAATAGATATTTATACAACTGTATCATAAACATTTTTCCAATTGAAATACTGGCTTACATATTATGCCAAATCTAGATCCATTATATCATTTCCTCTTAAAGGTTGTTGTTAGGTGTGCTTCAGTCAATTCGCATTTATAGCTACACGCTGTACAACAGAATGAAGACTGCCTGGTGCTGGGCCCTCCGCACAATTGTCCTCATGTTTGAGCCCATTGCTGTAGCCACTGCGGCCATCCAGCTTGACAAAGGCCTTCCTCATTTTCACTGGCCCTAAATCTTACCAAACATGATGTCCTTCTCCAGGGACTGCTCTCTCCAGATAACATGTCCAAGTACCCAGGACAAAGTCTTGCCATCCTTGCTTCTAAGAAGCATTCTGCCTGTTCTTCTTTCAAGCCAGATTCGTTGCTTCTTTAACCAGTCCTGGAAACTGTCAAGATTATTTGCCAGCACCATCCATCAAATGCATTGATGTCTTTTTCGGTCTTCCCTTATTCAATATCCAACGTTCACATGCACCGGAGGCGATTCGGGCACACTTTAGACCTCAAAGTAACCTGTTTGCTTTTCCACACTTCTGCACCCAATTTTCCCAATGCAGGGATATCTTGACTGCTTAAATATTAGTAGTTGAAGACCCCATTTTATGCCTAGCAAGCTCCAATTCTTGGTGAATAAATTTTGGCTTTGATTTTCTTATCCATAAAATAAAGATATCAATAGTTACTCCAGAAATTTTGTGAGAATTAGAAGAGTATTAGACACTTGATCCCTCTCCCTCTGTCTCTCACTCATTCTCACTGCTATGGAGTTGCTGCCACCACCTAGCACCTCGATAGGGCAGAGCAGAACTCGTATGGCCTTTCTGAGAGTGTAACTGTTTGAACTGCCAACATTGCAGTTAGCAGCCCAACCTGTAATCACTACACCCCTAGGGCTCCAGGTGCCTGATTGGAATTCGAAGTAGGTATTCAGCATTTTTTCATTAAAAGTTCTATGAACGTTGAAGTGGTTTTACTTATGTACCATGCCTGCTATTAGTAAGCTAATATTACAACCTTTGCTAATATCTCAGTAAGGAACAGTATCTAAAACTGCCCCCGTCTCCAGAAATGACAGAGCCGATAACTTGCATTCTATTATAATACCAGAAACTGAGAATTATTTCATATCTTTCTCCAAAGTATTCCATATTTTGTTTTTAATAAAGTTTGCTTGAGATTTTATCTTGGTTCTAATTGCAATTATGCTTGAAATGTGCTAAAATTATGAGAATCCAACTGTGCAGAGATTGTACTTCTCCCACATGGTCACATCTGATTCTCACGGCAAATCCTGAGTCGGCATGTGCCTCCTCAGACCTTTTAGTAGATTAAAAGGAAAAATACATTTTTACATGTAAATATGCTTTTGTACCAAATTTGAAGACAGTTTTAGAAAATATAAAAATATATTTCCTAGAAAATATAGGAATATAGAATAGTAGATGTCTTTCTTTGGACATAAGTAAAGTCATTTGCTTGCAATACTTTTCAGAAACGTTTTCTCTGCAGAGTATGTCTTAAAGATTACTTCTTGGCTGTATAGAATGTTCCTCCTTATTCTTTTTAACTCCTGTTTGTTCTGATATATTTTGCATTTGTTTCTGTCTCTTCCTTCTTAAGTTGATGGACATGTTGATTGACTTCCGTTTTTTACTATTGTAAGAAATGCTATTATGAACACTCTTGGAATATGCTTCTCTCTAGATAAGTGGGTAAGATTTTCTAGTGTAAAATTGTTTTAGTTATTGAAGAATAAATTATTTTGAATATTGGTAATAGCATACAATTGTCCTCAAAAGAATACAAGAAAGTATATTTCTTTATAATTTTACAACCACGTGTAATTATTAATCTTTTACAAATATGTCAGCACGATAAGTGGAATATATAATTTTTATGACATTACTATTCTCTTTCTTGTCTAATTATCTGATATTGAGACTTTTTTTAGATTTCATTTAGCAGTATGGCTTATCCTGAAACTTGCATATTTTCTAATTGGGTGGTATTATTTCTTACTTAAGGAAATTATTACTATTTTGTGTTAACAATATATCACACAGGCTGTAAGATTTTGCTTCAGTTCCTTTCAGAGGTTTTTGTTATACTTTTTCCTGAAAATGTTTTCTATTTATGTGCTCAAATTTAGTAATATTTTTCTTACTGCTTTTTATTTCTTCATTTAATTAGGCCTTTCTTACCCCAACACGATACAACATTCAGAATGTTTCTTCTGTAATTGATCTGGAGGTTATTTTATAGATTTTGGTCTTTTTTTAATTCCTCAGATAGTGAATAGACCATACTTACCACATATAATTTAAAATTCTTCACTCATTATGTTTTAAATTCCATATAAATGCAGGGAATTTTCCCGCACCCTGGAATCTCTACTCCCGTAATCTGCACTGGGCCTGCAGCCTCTTTTATTAATAAAGTTTTGTGAAACATAGGCACATTCATTCACGACATATTTTTTGCTTTCCCAATACAAGGCAGAGCTGTGTAGTTGCAACAGAGACTACATGGGTTGCAAAGCTAAAACTATTAATATCTGCTATTTTTTTAGGGGGGGGGATAAGTTTACTAATTCCTGCTCGCTCCTATTTTACACATCCATTGTTCACACTACCATAGTTTTCATTATGGTTTTTTGATATATGTTTCTACCCCTGGGCATAAAAGTCCTGCCCCATAACGAAAAAATATCTTCTTTTCACATTTTTCCAATGATTCTTATCTTCCAAACACATTTAGACTCACTTTCTCAAGTTCCGTTAAAATATCTTGCTTGGATTTAAAGTATGATTGTATTGAGTATATATATTCAATTTAAAAAAAATTGCCATCTTACCTTTACAATCTTCTCATATGTGAAAAAGACATATGCTTGCTTACAAATGTTTTCTTGTGGTTTAGGGGAAATTTTACAGATCAACCTAGTGTCCCATTCAGGATTTTACACATGCACTGTTCTTTGGCTTTAGTTCTAATTTAGATGGGTGTCTAAAGGCCTTGGGCTTTGGGTTCCATCAATCTCTGTCAGACCAGTAAATCTGGTCTTTTAACAGAATTTTGATCTATCTTTTACTCCCACTCTATATGGTGCCTTCCATTGTGATCCTGGCCAGATCAGTGATGATAGCTGGGCACCATCTAGTTTGTCTGGTTTCAGGTTAATGGGGGCAGTGATTCCTGCGATCCCTTAGTCTTTTAGACTAACTGCTTCCTTGAGTCTTATGTTTTCTGTACTCTTCTTTGATCCAGATTGAAAGAGATCAATAGGTCTAACTTTGTTGAGTGCTTACAAGTTTCTTACTACCCCAATTTCAACTCTGGGAAGTGGTGGTTACAGTGAGCTGCTAATTGCAAGGGCCACAGTTTGAAACCACGTGGTGCTCTGAGGGAGAAAGATGAGACTTTCTACTACTGCAAAGAGTTATAGTCTCAGACACCCAGGGGAAGTTCTACCCTGTCCTTCAGTGTCTCTATGAATTGGGATATACTTAATGACAAGTAAAATTTTAAAAAGTAGGACTTAGAACCATTGCCTTTGTGGACTGTGTGATGCTGATTGACGTAGATGTCCCCAGAGGCTGTGGTCGCTGACCCTCAAGTTCAATGTCTTCCTCTTTGGAGGTGTTTGGCTAAGAGGTTTTAGTGCTGTGGTACCTGTGTGTGTATGAATTTAGATTTCTTCTTTTGCCCTTTTCAGTATTATTTAGTAGCTTTCTCTAAGAAAATTGAGCTAGTCATTTCTGTTCATTTTTAAGAACTTTCTTAATAATTTTAATAAGTTCTCAGTTGATCATTTTCTAACGGAAACAATTTTTTTCAGAAAATATAGTTTTGTCCCTTTTCTCTAGTAATTTAGAGAAAAGCTGTTTGCATTCTCTTTATCATTTATTTGGAAGCTCTGGTGGCTTAATGTTTAAGTATTTGGCTGCTAACTAATGGTCAGTAGCAACCCATCCACTGGTTCCACAGGGAAAGGAATACCTAGCAATCTGTTCCCATAAAGATTTCTGTCTAGGAAATCCCAAGGGGTCATTTTACCCGGTCTGATAAAGTCTCAGTGAGTTGTAATGTACTGTGCTGCACACAATAACAGCAACCATGGTTTTACTCCAGCATAATATCTGTTATGTATATTCCTGTAGCTATATGTACATATATTTATATGTCAAGTATTTATTAAGGCAGCAGATGGACATTGGTCCTCTACTTACGTACTACCTCAATGCAAGAACACTTTGTTCTAATAACCCAGGATTCTGTGATGCTCACTTTTCCAACACAATCACTGAAGACAAAGCAGGTGCATAAACAAATGTGAAAAAAAAGCTGATGGTGTCCGGCCATCAAAAGATAGAGCATCTGGGGTCTTAAAGGCTTGAAGATAAACAAGCAGCCATCTAGCCGAGAAGCAACTAAGCTCACATGGAAGAAGCACACCAGCCTGTGTGATCTTGAGGTGTCGATGGGCTCAGGTATCAGACATAAAAGAGGCAGAACAAAAAATCATATCGACATGAATGAGGGGGAGGGCTGAATGGAGACCCAAAGCTAATCTATAGGTAACTGGACATCTCCTTACAGAAGGGTCACATGGAAGGAAAAAGCCAGTCAGGGTGCAGTATAGCTCCGATGAAACTTACAACTCTCCTCTAGTTCTTTAATGCTTATGCCCTTCACCCCCCTACTATCATGACCCCAATTCTACCTTACAAATCCAGCTAGACCAGAGCATGTACATGGGTACAGATAAGAGCTGGAAACACAGGTAATCCAGGACAGATAAACCCCTCAGGACCAATAATGAGAGTAGCGATAACAGCAGGGTAAGGAGAAGGTGGGGGCAGTTAGGGGGAACCGATCACAATGATTGATATATAACCCCCTCCCAGGGAGATAGACAGCAGAAAAGTGGGTGAAGGGAGACAGCAGAGACAGCGGTCGTGTAAGACATAAAAAAATTTATAAATTATCAAGGGATCATGAGGGAGGGAGGGTGGTGGAGGAAGGAAATGAGTTAAAACCAAGGGCTCAAGTAGAAAGAAAATGTTTTCAAAATGATGATGGCAACATATGTACAAAGGTGCTTGACACAATGGATGGATGAATTATGATAAGACCTGTAAAAGCCCCCAATAAAATGATTTTAAAAAGAAAAAGGAAAGTCCGAGGTGCACATATTTTTAATAACTTATTTTTTCTTGAAAAAAAATCAAACTGCTTTGGCTTAAAAATATATCGAGGCACTATGAAAACATAGGTTTTTGTCCTGCGATGTGTTTGCTTGCTTGCTTCTGCACACTTCTCAAAGTAGTGTGTTTTCAGGAGCCCTGGTGGCACAGTGAAGTTTGAATCCACCAGCGGCTCCCTAGGTGAAAGAGGAGACTTTCTGTTCCCATTAAGATCTCCAGCCTTGGAAACCCAAACGGCCGTTCTCTGTGAGTTAGGATGGCAGTGAAGTCATATTTGTGTGTGGGTATGTGTGTTAAATGATTACATGTATTATTCCTGTGCCACCAAAATTTCTCTGAAACAGTACCCCAAAAATGCTTTTGTTTACGAACTTAGAGAATGCTAGACACCTGGTGTTGTCGGGGATGCCCAGCAGTAGGCTAGGTGATGTGTTGGACTGATAACCTGAAGGTCCGTGGTGCCCATCACCTGCTCCATGGGAGAAAGAGGAGGCTATGTGTGTCTGTAAAGATTTAAAATCTAGAAAACTCTATATAGGGTTGCTATGAGTCGATATTGACTCTATGGCAGTGTATGGGCTTTCAGCTACAAAAGAAAATTTGAGTTTATGAAATTCAGGCATGTATCATCAATTATTTAATTCGATACATATCTTTGAGTACTTGTAATACTTCAATAACTACACTTAAAACCAGGGTAAAATAAGTAAGTAAATAAACAAGGCATGTTTTCCAAGTTGAGAAGACTCACGTTATAGTTAAGTAAAGGCACACAAAGAGATATTGTACAAGGAAGCCACAGGGAGACTCAAGAAAAATCAGCATCCCTGGGATGTGTTGCCTGGGAATACTCAAACATTTGACTCTCTCTACCATCTCAGCAACTTCTTTAATACCCCAAGGTTTAACCTAGCTGGAGGCATTGGTAGTTCAGTGGTATAATTCTCTCCTTCTGCATGGGAGACCTAAGTTTGATTAATGGGCAATGTACCATATGCATGGCCTCCACATATATATCAGTGGAAGCTTGCATGTTGTTATGTTACTAAATAGATTTTAGCAGAGGTTCCTGGTTAATATGCATTAAGAAAACAATAAACAAACTGGTGATCCACTTCTGAAAAATCAGCCATCAAAAAAAGTCAACAGATCAATGGTCCTACTGGCAACCCACTATGAAGATGGGAAACGATCCACTTCCTTTAGTTGTACAAGCGTTCTTCATGGGTCAAGCCGGCTCCATATCTGCTAACAGCAGCCACATTTTTTCTAACTTCTTTGTGGGAACTATCAGCACATGTTTGGACAGCTTTGCTCGTTACAAAAGATTTTCCTATATTGAGTTCCAGCTGTACAAGCGAACTCTTCCCTCCTAGTTTCTCTGTACAGCTCCTTGCTCTCTAGGTTATATCGCTACAATTTTCACCTAGAAGTCCTTCAGCGCTTTCTCTTCCCCATCCTTTTTCTTTTGTAGTTAAACATTTCATGTTCTCTATATTTGCCCTTCTCTCTTGTCTTTCTCATTTTGTTGTCTCCAGAGTGATCTGCTTCCAAAAGGTCATCGTTGCAAAAAGCCTGTTGATCATAGTTATTGTCTGCACATGGGGGGGTCACCATGAGTTGGAATTGACTTGATGACTAACAGCAGAAACAAAACGGTCAATATGGCGCTTATACTATATATTTCATCCTTCTATACCATCATTCAGATATTTTAAGACACAGTTAATAGGACTATTATATTTAATTGGACAAAAACTTCCACCTATAGAGCCCAAATTTATATTCACATGTTTTGTAGCTGCATAACACTGTCTTATTGAAATTATTTGCTAATATCCAGTCTTTTCTCCACAGAAGCATTACATTAATGGTGGAAAGTATAAGGTTACTGTACTTCTCCTAGGGTTAGATATGAAGTTTGGACCATCATGCACACTGTGCACCCTAAGCGCCGAAAGTCACATGTGCTTGTTAGAGCTGGGCCAAGGAGTCCTGACGGCAGCACCGTGGTCAGGCAATCAACTGCTAACTGAAGAACTCAGTGGTCTGAATCCACCTTGAGATCGATTGGAGAAAATATCTATAAATAGATCCCATAAGAACTACAGCCTAGAAAGTCCTACGGGCACAGTTCTACTTTGTCATTTGTTGCTGTTAGATGCCCTCGAGTTGGCTATGACCCATAGTGACCCGATGTAAAACAGAACAAAACACTAATTGGTGCTGTGCCATCCTCACAATTGCTCTTATGGTTGAGCCCATTGTTGTAGCCACTGTGTCAACTCATCTCGTGGAAGGTCTTCCTCTTCTTTGAAGCCCTTCTACTTCATCAAGCATGATGTCCTTTTCCAGAGACTGGTCTCTCCTGACAACATGTCTAAAATGTGTGAGATGAAGCCTTGCCATTCTTGCTTCTAAGGAACACTCTGTCCATACTTCTTCCAAGACCGATCAGTTTGTCCTTTGGGCAGTCCATGGTACTTTCAACATTCTGGTCCAGTATGGCAATTCAAATGCACCAATTCTTCTTTTGTCTTTCTCATTCAAATTCTAACATTCTTTTATTATTAAAAGATCATTTTATTGAGGGCTCTTACAGCTCTTATAACAATCCGTACATCAAATTGTATCAAGCACATTTGTACATATGTTGCCATCATTATCTTCTAGATATTTACTTTCTATTGATCCCTTGGTATCAGCTCCTTTTTCCCCTCCCCCCCCCCACCTTCATGACCCCTTGATAAATTATAAATTATTATTATTTTCATATCTCACACTGACTGCTGTCTCCTTTCCCCCACAGTTTCTGTTGTTTGTCCCCCTGGAGAGGTGGTGGTAGTTATGTGCTGATCATTGCAATCAACCTCTAACATTTAAACACACATGAATGACTGAAAATACCATGACTTGGGTCAGGAACATGTAGTCTTCAAAATTACACCTTTGTTTTTCAATACCTTAAAGAGGTCTTGGGCATCAGATTTACCCAATGCAATCCGTAACTTTATCTCTTAACTGCTGCTTCCATGAGGATTGGTTGTGGATCTAACCAAGATTAAATCGTTGACAACTTCATCTTTTCTCCACTGTGATGACTTTGATTATCTTTACATTGAGTGTAATCAATACTGAAAGCTTCAATCCTTGATCTTCATCAGCAAGTGCTTCAAGTCCTCCTCACTTTCAGCAAGCGAGGTTGTGTCACCTGCATATGGCAGTTGGTTAATAAACCTTCCTCCAATCCTGACACCACGTTCTTTTGTCTATAATCCATCTTCTCTGATTATTTGCTTAACATATAGTTTGAATAAGCATGGTGAGATTATACAACCTTTACGTATACCTTTCCTGATTTTAAACCATGCATTATCCCTTTGTTTGGTTTACACAATTGCCTTTTGATTCACGTGCAGGTACCACATGAGCACAATTAAGTGCTCTGAGATTCCTATTCTTTTCAAGGCTATCTGTAGTTTATGATCCACATAGTCTAATACCTCTGCCTCATCAGTAAAACACAAGCAATCATCTTTCTAGTATTCTCTGATTTCCGCCAAGATCCACCTGACATCAGCAATAATATCTCTTGTTCTACATCCTCTTCTGAATATGTTCTGACACTGGCAGCTCCCTGTCAGTATATTGCTCTAACCCTTGTTGGATGATCTTCAGCAAAATTTTACTTGTAGATGATATCAGTAATACTCTTCTGTAGTTTAAGCATTTTACTGGGTCAGCTTTCTTTACAATGGGTACAAATACGAATCTCTTCCAATAAGTTGGCCAGGTAATTGTCTTCCAAACTCCTTGCCATAGACAAATCTGTGCTCCCAGTGCTTCTGCACCTTGCAGAAAGTTTTACTTGGTATTCCATCCATTCCTAGAAACTTTTTTTTGGCTAATTCCTTCAGTGCAGTTTGGACTTCCTCCCTCAGTACTATTAGTTCTTGATCATATAATACCTCTTGAACTGGTTGAATGTTAACTAGTTCTTTTTGGTACAGTAACTCTTCAATCTTTCCATCTGTTTTGGCAGCTTCGTGCATCATTCGGTAATTTTCCCATAGAATCTTTGACTGTTGCAACCCACAGTTTGATTTTTTTCTTGAATTCTTTAGTTTAAGGTATGTTGAACATTCTTCTTCTTCTTCTTCTTCTTCTTCTTCTTCTTCTTCTTCTTCTTCTTCTTCTCCTCCTCCTCCTCCTCACTAGGTTTTTCACATTTCATTATAATAGTTTACTTTGTCTTCTTAAGCTGTCCTTTGAAACGTTCTGGTCAGGGTTTCTACTTCATCTCTCTCATTTGCCTTAGCTACTTTACAATTAATAGCAAGTTTCATTCTCATTTTTCATCCACTTTCATCTTTACTTTCTTTCCTGTCTTTTTAATGACCTGCTTTCTTCATGTGTGACATTCTTGGTGCCATCTCACAGCTCATCAGGTCTTCTGTTCAATGTGGCAAGTTAGTTCTTGAGATCTCGCCTGTAAATCCAGGTGAGATATATTCAAGGACATGTTTTAGTGCTCATTGGGCTTGTTTTTAAATTTCTTCAGCTTTAACCTGAACTTGTATACGAGCAAGTGATGATCTGTTCCAAGCCTGATTTTCGCTACTGGTATCAAGCTTCTCCAACATCTCTTCCCAAAGATATAGCCAATTTTATTTTGAACTATTCCACTTGAAGAAACCCAAGTATGAAGTCACCTTTTGTATTTCTGAAACATGGTATTTTCAATGAAGAGATCATTGATCTTGCAAAATTCTATCATGCAACCTCCAACTTTTTCTATCACCAAGAGCACATTTTTCAACAACTTTCCTTCCACTGGTTCCAACTTTTGCATTTCAATTGCCAATAATTTTCAATGCATCTTGAGTGCATTTTGATCCATTTCACACTGATGATCTTGGGCAGAATTCTTCAATTTCTTTATCACTAACTTTAGTGGTTATAGCATACATTTGTATAATAGTTATATTGCCTGGATCTCCTTGTATTCATAAAGATATTATCCTATTGTAGACAGCCTTGTACTTCAAATTGATCTTGAAATGCTGACCTTGAATCCATTGCCATTCCTCTTGAATCTTTCCTTCCCAACACAGCAAACCGTATGATATTCTCACATCGGTCTATTTCAGTTCATTAACACCATTACATTTTTAAATGATTTCAAGCTTTCCTAGATTCATACTTCATACATTCCAAGTTCCTATTATCAATAGATGTTTGCAGCTGTTTCTTATCCAGGTGAGTCACACTCCATCAATAAATGTAGGTCCCAAAGGCGTCCCTTCTGCAGGCTTTGTACTCTATCCACACCATTATGCTTTGAGAAGGCAGCTCTTGCTCAGCCATATTTTGATTGCCTTCCAACCTGAGGGACTCCTCTCCGGGCACTATACCTGACAGTGTTCAGCTTCCAGTCATGAGGTTTTCAGTACCTGACAATATTTAGTGGCTAATTCTGCTAAATCTGTTCACTTTAGGTGACCCTGCTGGAAGATGAAAAAGCTTGTGACATAGCTTCTAGCATCACGGCAACACAGAAGCCCACAGAATGAAAAACTGGCAGGTATGTGGTCGACTTTGTGATATAGGGTTATTATAAATCAGAACTGACCCGACGGTATATAGCGACAACAACAGAGCTGGAGGAGGGCTCTGGGTCTCAGTTTGAAAGAGCCCACTTTGGTTTATAGTACAATTGTCGGCATACACTTTTCACATAAATGACTCCAAAATCCAATATACCAACTCTTTCTTTCAGTTATCTTCTAGACTATCTTGTTGGCTTCTTCTTAGTCATGTGTTAGTGCAGGAAGACTAGAGAAACAAATCCTTAGACACACATGTGTGGAAGAAAAAGGTATACATACAAAAGTAATTGAATATTGAGAAAACATCCCTGCCCAGTCCAGATCAAGTCTATAAGTGTGATATTAGCCCATATGTCTGATACTAATATATAAAGTTCTCTTTAGACTTATGAAAAATATGCAATGACGCCAAATGCAGGAAAATCACAGGCCAGTGGGTTGGAAGTCTTGTGGATCCAGTGGCATTGTAAGCATCTCAGTGCTGGCAGGGGTCTCCACGTGCCTTCTGCAGCTCCAGAGGTCTGGTCGCATCAGGGTAGGTCCATGTGGTTTCTCTAGCTCCCAGGATGTAATGCCATGTCTCTCGTCAGTAGAGCATCATCTCCGGGAGTGAACCTAGAGAGAGAAGTGTCTCCGACCTCCACGGACGAAATTCAGGAGTTCCCAGAATTTTCAGGAGAAGGACACGCCCACACAGAGGCCTCATTGGCTATTAGTCAATTGACAGACTAGACTCTACCCCTTCACCATTAATCCTCTCAAGTCCCAACTTGACACCAGATTATGTAACTACCATATCATGTAATTCAAAAGCTAATCTAACACACCTGGTTTTCAGTTATTTGCCAATATGACAATCATGCCTTTCTGTGGTCTTGCAAGGTATTGCTCCAAGAGAGGGAGTGAATTGAATTTTCATTTTTCTGTTCAACATTTCTTTTGAATTGCTTTTTCCCAGTATACTATACAATGTACTTTTCTAAAACTTCACCTGAAGAAAACAAGTATCCTCACAACTGTACCAGTTAGTAACATCAAGTTAAACAGAGAAAAGATTGAAGTTGTCAAGTATTTCATTTTGCTTGAATCCACAATCAATGCCCATGGAAATACCGGCCAAGCAATTAAACAACATATTGCCTCAGACAAATCTGCTGCAAAGGACATCTTCAAAGGGTTAAAAAGCAAACGTGCCACTTTGAGTAGTACGGTGTGCTGCAATCATTCCATAAGTGTTTTCAGTCACCACCTATTATACATGCGGATGCTTGGCAAGGAACAAGGAAATCCAAAGAAGCACAGTCAGAAAGCTCCTCAGAGGATGGTAAGCATTTGTCTCTTGCGTTTTTGACATGCTATTGACACCATGGCTGCAACAATGGGCTCGGGCATAGGAATCATTGTAAGTACTGCGCAGTGTTTCGTTCTGTTGTGCCTCTGGGTCAGAAACAATTCGCTGGCCCCCAACAACAACAGTCCCCGAAGGAGGACATCATGTTTGGTCAAGCAGAGGGTCAGTGAAAAAGAGGGCATCCCTCGATGTGATTGATTGACGCCATGGTTGCAACAGTGGGCTCGAACACTGCACTGGTGAGAATGTTGAAGACCAGGCAGTGCTTGGTTCTGCTGTGCCTCAGTTGTTATGAGTCAGACCTGATTCTTTGGCACCTAAGAACCAACATCAACACCACCACAACCTATTTTCATAAAACTGTTTCCTCATGAATAGCTCAGAACATTTTATGGCATTATTTTAATACTAATTTCCAATTACAGTGTATTATTTATACTCCACAACATGGATATGTAAAGGGATCATGATACTGTGTCATGTGACACTGAAGACCAATAACATCTGGCCCATTCATCAGTTTTTAGCTCTGATGAATAAAATCATTTTATAGATTGACACACGCAGGCTAACTCAGCAAACCTGTTAAATCACTTTATGATAATTTCCTCTCTTTAAATTGGTTATAATATATAAAAATATAATTAGCATGACATAAATTAAAATTTCTTTAGTAACCTTGTTTATTCTAAAGAAAATTTTAGTAAGAATTGAACTTATTTCTCTGATGCTGTAAAGCCTTACCAAGAGGGGCTTGGCAAGGAGTAGGACAGACTAGCCACGAAGGTTCAACTTCCATGTAGAGGGTAGGTAGCACTTCCAGAAAGACAGTAGTAAATGTTTCAGGAAGAAAAGGTGGTGGTAAGGAGTCAGGAAAGGTTTTGCAGAGAAAGTGATATTTGCATTGAGTCATATGTTGTTGAACAGGAAAGATAAAGAAGAATGTTATATAAACTGGAAAGGCTATAAGCACAGGCTAGGAGGAAGGAGATTAAGATCAGGTTTCATGATTAGTAAAGCTTATGGAGTGGCTGAAACAGAGCCAGCAGTACAGTGTGGACAGAGATGAAGCTAGGAAAGTTGTTTATCATACTGAAGTTTTGGGGACTGAGTTTTAATTTCATTTTTATAGACATTATTTATTTATTTATTTTGTTGAAAAATACGCACCGCAAGACTTATAGCAATTAAACAAAGTCTACATGTACCACTCAGTTACACTGACTGCATTCTCCAACTGGAGCAGTCATTGCCATTCCCTTGGTCAGATTGTTCCACCACTGTTGAGACAGACTACTCACTACCCCTATGTTCCACTTAACCATCATTTGTTAGATAAATGCTGCCATCATTTGTTAGATAATTCTTTGCCACCATGTAGACCAGCGGTTCTCAACCTGTGGGTCATGACCTCTTTGGGGGTTGAACAACCCTTTCACAGGGGTCGCCTGATTCATAGCAGTAGCAAAATTACAGTTATGAAGTATCAACGAAAATAATTTTATGGTTGGGGGGGTCACCACAACATGAGGAGCTATATGAAAGGGTTGCGGCATTAGGATCGTTGAGAACCACTGGTGTCGATAATTCTTTAAGAGAGCACAATGCTCAAGAATGACATTGTAAAAATCTGAATGATTATACATGTTTCTACAGCTTTATGGCACAACCCTGAAAAATTTGTATTTTAAAAGCCAAAACCTGAATTACTATAAATTAAAGTTATGTTCAGTCAATAAGAAGCTACTAATTGGGGTTGTGGTTGGGGCGGGGTGCAAAAAAAAAAAAAAAAGCTACTAATTTATGTTACTCAGTGTCCCCAAATACAATGCAACCTAGCTGTTTTGTTTCTAGATACCAAAAAGGCTAATTTTACTATAAGCTTTAAAGTCCATTGTTCTGTAACAGGCACCAAAATAAATAACCTGAGGTTTGACAAACCAATATGTGGCAAATTTTAAATAAATAAACAAAAGCAAAATAAGAATCAGTAAACGCTATAGATTATGAGCCTCTATCAATATTCAGATATCATTACTGATATTTCAATATTCAAAAACTTATGATACTTTACAAGGAGAAGTTATCATCTGCATGGTTTTTTTAAAGTGATATTTTGTCCAGACAGATGGGGATTTTCTCCCAGAATCATGATAATATGCCTTATGGCACTACTGGATAAGGGTTGGACTGCTTAAGCTCAAGGTGGTTGGTTCAAACCCACCAACTGTTTTGCAAAAGAAAGATCAATTTTCTGCTTCTGTAAAGATCTACAGGCTAGAAAATGGTATATTCGATCGTTATGAGTAGGAATCAATTGAATGACATTGCTTTGGTTTTCTGTTTGTTTGTGTTTAATATATTAAGGGAGGCATCCAGGTGGAACGCTGGTTCAAGCATTTGGTTGCTAACGGTCAGCAATTAAAACCCAGCAGCCACTCTGCAGGAGGAAGATGTGGCCGTCGGCTTGCGTCAGGGTGTACAGCCTTGGAAAACTGATGGGCAGTTCTCTGTTCTTTAGGGCTGTGCTGAGTCCGAACCAGCTCCATGACAAAGGTTTTTTTAAAATTTTATATCCTAAGAAAAATTTAAAGGAAAGTAAGATTCCCTTGGCTCCTAACCTACTGCAATGGTAGTTTTTACTCAAACTTGTAATGAATTTCTATAAAATGTAGATATAATCTATGCCCAGCCTTCATTTTTCCCCTCTACATTTCTCCTATCACTCCAGCATCAATAGAATCCATATATGAAGCAATTTTGCAATATATACATACATTGCATATATATAGATGCACGATATATAAAACTGTATTACCTATACACCTACATACCTATACACCTAAAACTACATACCTATACACCTAAAACAGTATACCTTTGTAGATAGACCATATCTACAGCTCTATCTATATTCCCTAGCCTTAAGAGAAAATGCCAAAAGTAGACACCAGTAGAATTAAATTGCTGTGGAGGGATTTGCACAATCTTTTACTTTAACTGTGATAAAAGTGCAAGTCCAATTAACGTGTTAGAAATGACTTTGAACGGTTTAGTCTCGGTGTGCTTTGTAAGTTCATAAAACTAGTGGTTTCAAAATTAGATGTAATTGTTGAGTTGTGTATCATGTGTTCTACTACAACCCAAAGGTGTGCACTTTCTTTTTGAGGAGTAGGGGAGAGCATGTTTACACATCTGGTAGCATGTGAAGTAGTAGAACAGTATTTTGGGGAAAAATTAAGCAATATTCTAATTACAGTCTTCATATAGTTAATAGTCCTCTAAAATATATCATAGCCTTATTGTGAAAACATTTGCAACTTGAAGTCTGTACAGAGAAACAACCACACTCCACACACATCACAACTTGGCAACAGCAATCTAGTCTTAAATGGCTTATTTTGCACACAAACTCATGTTTACATCTTCTTCAGTGGAAGAGCCTCTGGCAAACAAGGCGGACAAAAGAGTTTAAAAAAAATTGTATGAATGTAAATATAAGATTTTATAGAAAAGTGGCATAAGGTAATGTTGACCATATCTTTTAAACAGCTGAATGACATCCCCTGCAAAGCTGAAAGAGCTGAAAATATTTATTTATACAAAACATATTTCTTTCAAAGTAATCTGTCCAGAAATTTGTGAAAAATAAGTTGAATCTCCCTTTTCCCCCAAAGTATGCCTGGTATATGTGCTAACTTACTGAATTCATCCTTCATGCAATTTCAGTTTATTAAAGAGGTTAAAAATTTATAAAACTCTGATGGGATATGGTTTTAATGCTTCATCACACTACCCATCATTTGCTTTTCAATCTAGATCAGAATGATCTTTCCTACTTCCCTGCAATCACCTACCTGCACAGCTAATATTTTCTGAATGCTCCCTTGAGAGTCTTGCTGGAACTTGGCCAGCTTCGTCTGGTTGTACAGGACCACCAGTTTGAAGTGCGTCTCCCATACCTTCTGTATCCTTCTTTGCAGCTGACAGAACTAAAGGGAAGAGGAAGGGGAAGGGGAAAAAAAAAGAAAAACCACAAATCAGAGTAGGAGAGGAAATTAATGGCAGTGTTCAAGAAGAATGATGGAGGGAAATCGAGAAAGCAGTCAATAGCCCATTCTGCACTATACGGCCCTGACAGGAATTTCACAGTCTCTTGATTTTTCAGCCCACTCATGTGCATTCATCAGAAACCAGTCACATCTGGCCGCCAGGATGGGGGGTTAATTTTCTCTAAATGCCTCAGCAGTTTTGTTCTAGCTGAGGCACACTCTGTGACTGCAAAGCTGATGAGTAAAATATTTCTACTTCACCCAGTTTAACTCTAAACCGATAGCCTCGGGACATATTGAACCTTTCATTCATATATATACACACACACACACACACACACACACACACACACACACACACACACATATATGCTTTTTGAATGGCACATCGGGTCAAGCCAAAGTTTCAAGTGCAACTTTAAGACTTTGATGGACGCCATAGCTTCCCTTTTTCCTCATAAAGCTCACCATTGCTTGGCAATGTGCGCTGCAGAGCATGACAAAACTAAAGAGAATTAACTTAGCCATCAACTGCTGAGGGAGAACAATAGCAGGGAAGAAATTTCCAGCTAGAACTCCCTATTAATCTACCTCCCTCTGACCATGTGATGTGGAAGCATCTCACTGCTCCCGAGTACAGTAGCTGCAGTGCTTAGAAGTGGCATGCTTCATGCGGGATCTGAACAGAACAGGAAAGGCTCCTACGAGGCGATCTGTGCCATTTGGCAGACTGAATAAAACAGTCCAACAAACCAACACAAGGACAGTGGAAGGTTTTAACCAGTAACATTCAATTTTCCCTTGAATGGTTAACGTAGCCACACCATACACAAGTGTTTAAATTAGATTACTTTCAAAAGAATAAACTGGAAAAATGAATGGCAAAAGCAATGCTCCCAAGAAATAACAATGCTTACATATAGGAATGTTTGGACAAGTCAAAAATTAAGTTTCTGGTAGTTGGTAATATCGATAATTGCTTATGTCGATTCCATTTTTAGTATCATTTCCAGAATAAAATTGTGAAGATTAAACATTAATTAATTCCAACAATGCTAGGGGCAGTGCTTACAAAGTGGGTTAATCCCAAACATTCTTCAAGCAGTGTGTGTGAGAGACCTGTGAACTTTTTGTATGGATTTTTCAACAAAGCAGCTTACTTAAAATTACTATTTTAAAAACCTTGTCATGGTCTTTGAATTGATAAGTAGCATTGTCTCTATTGTATATTGTAATAAACAGTATGAGGAGCCCTGATGGTGTAGTGGTTAAGCATTGGGCTGCAACCCCCATGGTCCGCAGTTCAACACCACTAGCAGCTCCTAGGGAGAAAAACTGGGCTTTCTACTCCTGCAAACAATAATAGTCTGGAAACCCACAGGGGGTTGCTATGACTCAAAATTGACTGTATGGCACTGAGTGGGTGAGAGGGTGAGTGAGTGAATGAGCAGTGCATAGATATTCTTGTATACCAATTCCTCACTTATTAATGACCTCATTTGGAGGCACTAAGGAGATAAATAGCTCGCTGGAAGCAGAAGACAGATTCACTCCCTGTGAGACATTCCTGTTAAGAACACACATGGAGCTACACTAGAGCCCTGGAGGTAATGGAGCCACATGGAGACCCCTGCCAGGTGCTTCCACTGCCACTGGATCCACAAGACTTTCCACCTACTGGCCTGTGATCTTCCTGCTTTTGACGTCATTGCATGTGTTTCATGTGTCTGAAGAGGAATTTATAGATGGGTATTGGGCATCTGGGCTAATATCTGACTTGATCTGGACTGGGCTGGGATGTTTTCTCAATGTTCAAATGCTCTTGCATATTCACCTCATTCTCATACACATATGAGTGTCTATGAATTTGTTTCTCTAGTCTACCCAGACTAACACATTATGGTACCAGAAATGGGGTACTAGAGAAACAAATCATAAAAATGGAGAGTTTTTTGACCTGTGCATCATGGTAATTTTTCTTCTTTGGCTAGTCCAAGATTTGGCCACACAATTTACTGGGTTGCTTTCTGGAAAGAATATGGGAAGTTGAAGCTTTGATTATTTTGTTTGGTTGTAGTTTTGGGTTATTCCTGTATGAAATGGTGAAAATGAATGTGATTAAAGTATATTTTGAGCTCAGGGGACAAAATCGTCTCCTGAATTTCTCAGAGCTGCTTAGAGAAAATGGCTGACAGAAGGTCAGAATGGCTGACAGAAAGCCTGGATCTGGCTTGATGCTGTCAGAGGCCTAATCCCATATTTTTGTATCAATAAAATAGTTTAGATGATGAATTAAGAAAAGATAAATAAGAATTGAACTTGACAGTTTTAAGAATTCAGATTAGTATCTGATTCTACTTTGTTTATACTTATTTCTTCTGCTTATTATTGTTGATATAACAATTGGTATAAATGATTATTGGGGAATATGAAAACAGAGAACTTGTAAGCCTACTTGCTTCAAGACATTAAAATTTAATCTTTAAATGGGTTTAAGACATACCTGCAAAGAAGGCTCTGAAATAATAAGCCCCACCCAGAGCTTTGGAGTACTCAGGATATTTTCATTCAAAAAGACTTGCCTAGGGGGCTGTTGACAGATGGAAGAAAAAGGAACTTTGGCTTTTTGAATCTTGAACTAGTGGTTTGGGTCAGAAGCTGGAAAAAAATCTGAAACTATGAAGAAAACTCCACTGTAGGGCTGAACTGTTAAAGGGAGCCTGTGGCAAGCTGAAATGCTTGCTAGGTGACTACCTGGATCTACTTGTTGAGTGGAAGTGAAAGAAATGCAGCAATAAAGAGATGGGTTAAGTCTGGCCACAGACACCTGTGAACCTGGTTTATAGGAACCAGCTGGTTGATTGGTCTGAAGTTCATGACCTGGTCTGAAGTTCATGACCTTGTCCAAGGGGCTAGAGTTGTTGTGAATTTGTGATGGGGCCCATGGTCTAAAGACAAGGCAGCCAATGGGCACCCTGGTGAGGTTAAATGAGGCAACCCACATTGAGTTGGCCAGAATCTGACCAGATGAAGAGAAGATATTTGAACCTGTGAACTAGTGCATATTTCTGCTGACTATGGATGGCCTGTCCTGATTTGACTGTGGATGCAGAACTCACAAGGTTCCAACTGAAATGAAGATTTCTCACATCAAAGATGGTGATGGTCTCCTCAGAGCACTGGGTTGATTTAAGTGGGCAGTATAGAAATTGGATACCCAAAATGGAGGATAAAGGTATGAAGTGGCTGGCTTACAAACTTTCATAGGTGGGGGAATAAATTCATGGGAATATATTCACAGGAATATGGTTCATAAGATTATGGTGTAGATGTTCACATAAGTACAAGATATTTTTGTTTTGTTCACTTATAGAATGTTATGGTTAAAAGAGGTGGCACATATTGCATTGTATGAATTTTAGTTTTATTCTGTTAGGTACAGATATCATTTTATTATTGCTCATTTGAAAATGATATATGGCTAAAGAGTTGTGTGATAGTGTCAAATTGACAAGAGGTGGTCTGTGGTAGTTAAAGAATCTTTTGTCAATTTGAGACTTAAGAGTGAAGGGGCGGAGTTTAGCCTGTCAATCAGGTTTCAGCTTGATGACCTCATTTGGAGGTACTCAGGAAATAAATAGCTCACTGGAGGCAGGAGACAGATTCACTCTCTGAGACATTCCTGTTGAGAAGACACATGGAGCTACGGGAGAGCCTTTGAGGTGATGGACCCAGCACTGAAATACTTCCACTGCCACTGGATCTACAAGACTTCTACCTACCAGCCTGTGAACTTCCTGCATTAGGCATCATTGCATGTGCTGCATGAATCTAAAGAAGAATTTATGGACTGGTAGCAGACATATGGGCTAATATTGGACTTATGGACTTGATCTGGACTAGGCTGGGATGTTTGTTCAATATACAATTACTGTTTGATATAAAATTCTCTCTTCTATATATCTATATGAGTGTCTCTAACTGTACTTCTTCCAAGACAGACTTGTTTGTTGTTCTGGAAGTGCAGAGACATTTTAATATTCTTCACCAACACCATAATTCAAGAGAATCAGTTGTTCTTAAGTCTTCCTTATTCTATGTCCAACATTCACATGAATATGAGGTGATTGAAAACAGAATGTCTTGAGTCAGGCTCACTTTAGTCCTCAAAGTGACCCCCTTGTTCATCAGTGCTTTATAGAGGTCTTGTGTAGCCGATTCTCCCAATACAATTGCTGTTTGATCTCTTGACTGTTGCTTCCAGAAATATTAACTGTTGATCCAAGCAAAGTGAAATCCTTGACAACTCCAATCCATTCTGTTTGTCATGTGAGGATTTTGATTTTCTTTACCATAAGCCTGCAGTCTCTGATTTTAATCAGTGCTTTAATTCTGCCTCACTTTCAGCAAGCCACATACAAGTCTGCAAATCATAGGTTGGTAACAAGCTTTTCTCCCATCCTGATGCCATGTAATTCTTTATATAGTTCAGCTCCTTGGATTATTTGTTCAGTATGTTGATTGAACCCGTATTATGAAAGGGTGCAACTCTGAAATACACCTTTCCTAATTTTAAAGGACTCAGCATTCTCTTGTTCTGTTTGAACGACTGATGCTTGGTCCATGAACAGATTCCACCTGAGCACAGTGAAATGTTTTGGAATTCCTATTCTTCTCAATATTATCTATAATTTGCTATAATCTACAATAGCTGAATACCTTTACATAATCAATAAAAAAAAGTAAGCATATTTCTAGTATTCTCTGTTTTCAGTCTCTTCTGAATCTGGCCTGAATTTCTGGCAGGTCCTTGTCTATGTGCTGCTGCAACTGTTTTTGAATTTACTTGCATGTGAAATTAGTGTTCCATAATTTCTATATTCTTTTGGGTAACTTTTCTTTGGAGCAGACACAAGGATGGATCTCTTCCAGTTAGTTGGTTACATGACTGCCTTCGAAATTTCTTGGCCCCAAACAACTAACTCTATAGAGTATGTATATTTTTAAATGTGTTCCTTGATATTTGGTTTTATATTACAATGTGACTTGTTGCATGGAAATTTTGTTTTTTAAAAGAGTAAGGGTGGGAGAGCTTTTAGATGGTTACAATGTGAAATTATCAGGAAAGTATCTTTGCTTGTCGAGTGCAAATACACATGGAAACATTTTAACACCATTATCATACAGTTCTTTACATACTGACTGAATATATTGTAGGTTGACGTGAACATCTCGAATAAGTAGGATATATTCCAATAAATAAATATAATATGATAAAAGAAGCTACTTCCTTAATAAAAACAATTATGTGGTAATAACTAATTGTTGTAGACATGGCTCATTTGAACAGGTTAGTGGGATTGTTGAGGTAGTTTCACTTAATAACTCCAACAGAAAACTGAGAAAACTATAGATTAAAGAGGTTAACTTGATTTAAATTCTATAGGTCTTCCTGGTTAAAATACAAATTCTAAGGCTGGTGTGTCATAATACAGATGAGATTCTAGTGGCTTTTCTTCCTCTGATATTTAAACAGTCTCTTCCTTCTTAAGGAAGGCTTAAAGACACCCAGGGTTCTGTGGTTTTGGGTTACATAGCTTCCTGGAAAGGAGATGGTAATGCAAAACAAGCATCTGTCTACCCCCGTAAGGAAATGCATAGTAAAATATTATCTGCTTATGATTCTAAGTTATTTCAGCCTCAAATCTTATTTTGCTGGGCTACTGTATTTTGAAATATCCAGGACAAAAACAAAGGAAACTGACCCAGCATAGAACTTGAATAATGGATTATCAAGATAAACCAGAAATAACTCATTTTTAAAAGGATGATAGTGGGGTGGACTTTTCTTACTCTGAATTAATGAAACCATATGTTTCAGTGAATTGATACAGATGAAATTAAAGCAAAATATTACTTTATAGCTGGGCAGAGTTTTTTCCAATTCAATGCTTTGGTTATTGGTCAATAACTTAGATCTCAGAAGATTCTAATTTCCCCAAGATGCTAGGACACTTGGAAATACCTCATTAGTATATGTCTCTCTATCAAAGCAAATAATGCATTAATAATATGGTTAATAAACAAAGATGCCACTTTGAGGCCTAAAGTATGACTGATCTAAACCACCTTATTTTCAATCACCTCATATGCATACAAAAGCTGGACAATGAAAAAGAAAGACCAAAGAAGATTAAATGCATTCAAATTAGTGATAGTAAAGAATAGTGTAAGCACCATGGACTATCAGAAAAACAAACAAATTGGTCTGGGAAGAAGAATAGCCAGAATACGTCTTAAAATGAAGGAGACTTCAAGATCATTGACATGTTATCGGGAAGGACCAATCCCTGGAGAAAAGCATAACACTCACTAGAAAAGCAGAGCATCAGTAAGAAAGAGGAAGAGCCTCAATGGGATGAATTGACACAAATTCAAACAATGGGCTAGGCGTGGGAAAGATTGTGAGGATGGCACAGGTCTGGGTGGTGTATTGTTCTGTTGTATGCAGGATTGCCATGAGTTGGAAGATTATAGACCCTAACAGCAACAACACACTATGCACATATACATATACAACAAACCATAAAAAGATAAGTTTTAACAAAACTCCTTAGGTGAAGGTGATTTTTACAAGACAGTGTTCTTCAGTACTTGGAACCAAGGTAGGGTTGTTTAATAAATAAGGAAAAGAAGGGCTGTTTGTGCTTACCTACTTATCTGAAATGAATTACAGGAAAGTAATTGATTATAGTAAAAGTATAATTTTAACATCCTAATATTTATTGATATAAGGGTAACTAAATTTGTAAATTTATGAATAAGAATAATTTGCTAATTAACTGACATAGGGAAAAAAAACAAAGTAATTGGAAGAGGAAAAAAATAAGAAAGAAACAAATAAATAGATATAGGAAAGCTAAAGAAAGAAACAGCTCAATTGTAATGTAGAAGTCCTACAAGGGACGCTGACTTTATGTTAGAAAACCCAAAGGACTATGTTGGATTTGATCTATTAATCCTCATCTAAACCAGGGGTTGTGAAATGAAATAGTTTCTCTCCAAAATGACGATGTTCCTGCCATCCCTTTCAGAATGTTCGGACAGTGAGGTGAGATGAGTAAGGAAGTGGCAGAGAAGACCATGAGGAACCTGAAGATACTACATGGGAAAGAAGCACAGGCATATTTGGTCTGTACTTGAAAATAAAAATGGAATAAAAAATTATTTCAAGCTACTCAGAGGTGCCTCAGAAGAAAAGACTGGCAATGTAATTCTACAATGTTACAGTTTTGACAACCTATGGGACACTTCTCTGTCCACATGGGATTGCCATGAGTTAGAATTGACTTGGCAGCCAACTGACGACAATCAATTATCTTGGTTGCTACTCAACCCCAAACCAACATTATAAGAGTTCTAGAATAGAACGCATATATTCTCATATATGACTAAGAAGGATTATATTAGAACAGAAAAGAATTCATTTGGAAAAGGATCTTTAATCCTTTTGTCCACCATTTTATATGTGGTTACTTACCATCATGTCAGTTCTGACTTTTGACCACCTCATCTGCAGTAGGACAGAAGACTGCCCAGGCTCAATTTTGTATCTAAGTGTAAATGAGGCCATTCAGTTGAATGGGGAAAGGAGAAAGTATAACCAGGAAATGATTGATGTATAATGATATGTTCTCTACTGTAAATACTTTAGATGACTAATATTATATCAGAAGGACAGTGAAGAAAACAAGGGCAAACAATTGGAGGATGAACAATTATTCTATTGCAAAAGGATTGGGTCTTGACGCAGATCAGAGATGCAATCAGGAAGTTTCTAGAAACCAATGAGAATGAAAATACGATGTACCAAAACCTGTGGGATATAGCAAAGGCATTTATCAGAGGAAGGCTGATAGCAATAAATGCACACATTATAAAAGAAGAGAGACCCATGGCACAAAACTTACACCAATTAGATCAGAGTCAACAGAACAACACTACCAAAAGCAAGAGGATAGATATAATAAAAATTAGAGCCGAGACACAGGAGAGGGAAAACAAGAAAACTATGGAAAATATTAATGCCACTAAAAGTTGTTTTTTTGAAAGAATTAACAAAATTGATAGACCTATGGCAAACCTAACCAAAGGAAGGAAGGAACAAACGACATTTGCAAGGCTGAGGGATGAAACAGGGAACATTACAATGGACCCTAATGAAATCAAAAGGACAATTACCCAATACTATGAAGGTCAACATACAGAAGTCTACTGGACTGGTCTACACATAAGACAAGGTCACAGAAGAGATCATTAAAAAGGTAGTACCCTTTACAACAGCGAAGAACAAATTGAAATACCTACGGATATACCTGACTAAAAAAATGAAAGATGTGTATGAGGAAAATTATAAAACACTACAACAAGAAATCAAGAGTGACTTCAACAAATGGAAGAATATCCCATGCTCGTGGATTGGCAGACTTAATGGAGTAAAGAGGTCAGTTCTGCCCAAGGCACTATATAAGTTCGATGCTATCCGATATGATTACCACCATCCTTCTTCAAAGAATTGGAAAAACAGATTACTAACTTCATATGGAGGGGGAAGAAGCCCAAAATTAGCAGAGAACTTCTCAAGAAGAAGGACAAAGTGGGAGGGTTTGCTCTACCTGACTTTAGCACATACTATATGGCCACAATAGTAAAAACAGTGTGGTTCTGGCATAATGACAGATATTCAGACAAATGGAAAAGAGCTGAAGACCCAGAAATAAACACATCAGCATACAGGCAACTGATCTTTGATAAGGCCCAAAATATATTAAATGGGAAGCAGATGTCATCTTCAATAAATGGTGCTGGAAAAAATGGATATCTATCTGCAGAAAAATGAAGCAAGACCCTTACCTCACTCCATGCACAAGAATAAACTCAAGGTGGATCACAGACCTTGAGATAAAACAATTAGGGCCATTAATGAGGGAATTGGGACAAACCTTGGCACAGGGAATACATAGGCTATCAGAAATAGGGAGGATACAAATACAGAGGAGTCACAAATAGACAAATGGGATATACTGAAGAAAGACACCTGTGTACATCGAAAGAATTCACCAAGAGAGTAATAAGAGAGTCCACGGACTGGGAATACATCTTTAACAATGACACACCAGACATAGGCCTTATTACTAAAATCTGCAATACTTTGCAAGCTTATAATAAGAGAAAAACTAATTGCCCACTGAGGAGGTGGGCAAAGGACCTGAACAGAAGTTTCACAGAGTCTGAAATCCGAATGGCCAATAAACATATGAGAAAATGTTCCCGATCATTAGCCATAAGAGAAATGCAAATCAAAACAACTATGAGATATCACTTAACACCCTCAAAGATAGCCCAATTCAAAAAATCAGAAAGCAACAAGTGTTGGAGGGGCTGTGGTGAGATAGGAACTCTCATCCATTGCTGGTGGACCTGTAGGTATGTACAGCCACTATGGAAATCAATTTAGCAATTTCTAAAACAGATGGAAATTGAGCTACCATAAGACCCAGCAATCCCCCTACTGGGCATATACCCAGAAGAGGGACGAAACAAACCACAGCCAGACATCTATGCTCCAGTGTTCATTGCGGCACAGTTCACAATCGCAAGGAGCTGGAAACAACCCAAATTTCCATCAACAGATGAATGCATTAAAAACTGTACATACATTGTACACACATACAATGGAGTACTGCATCGCTAAAAATCAGTGATGAACGCATGAAACATATCGCCACATGGGAAGAACTGGAGGAAATTATGGTAAGCCAAGCACAAAAGGACAAGTATAACATGAGTCCGCTGAGGTATATATAAAAAAGTAAAGGCAAAAGGGGCACAGGGAAAAAGCTACTGTATACAAACACTCCAGGAGTGAGGTCCAGGTAGTGTGGCAGGGGCCAGATCAAATCCAGGGGTACATAAGGTAGCCAACTAAAAAGGGGGGGAAAGGGAGGAAAGGAAAAAAAAAAGATGTGTGGCAGGGGAATACAGCACTGACCCACTCAAGGGGAGGGTATCATTTGTGTCTCCACAGGGAAAAAGGGACCAGACTTAAATCCAGTTTTCCGAGATGCGAATGCCAGCATGGAGAGTGGAGCCAGTGGAGGGGCCCCCATACCAAGTACATGGACAACTGCCCATTCCCCCAGAATAATTTACTTTAGAGGATGACACTGAAGCTGCAACTAGGGGAGAGGGGCATGTCTGATCAGAGCACACGGGAGCAAATGAAGGGGGAGGAAGAGAGAGTGGAGCACATTCTGGCCCACCAGGCCTGGAGGACAATATCCCTGCTCTGAACAGCCAATGCACATAGTGGACCATATGGCTGATCCCACCATGAGACACGCCGTCCCTTGATGGCCCAGGGTCCTAAGGGGGACAACACTGGAGACTCAGTGACGGGACTGGCCTGGACTGACCCCGTGACACAGAGGTAAACCACTAAAGGCGTACAGCAGAACAACCATGGGAGCAGAGCAGGGAGCCCCCGAGGAAGTACAAAGGACAGACTCTGGGGCCAAAGCATGGCACCTCATCAGACCTGACTGAAGGACACGCCTAGAGATAAAAAATCAGACCTCGGTCTATTTACAGGTTTTTCTCTTAAAAATATTTTTTTTCTTTTAATTAATTTATTCTTTTATGGGTCATTGGTTTTCTTTTTTATTGTCATCGCTGTGTTCTCATTCATCGCCTCTCTTGCTATGGCTTGATATTTGGTGCATATTATTATTTCTACAGATCTATATAGATAAGATAGTCTGTATGAACAGTCTGGAGGAGAAAACAATGGGACCAATGGTTCCGGGGGGACATGTGAGATGGGAGGTGGGGTTAAGGAAGTGGCACTGAACAACACAGAGACAGGGGAGCAACAAGTGATCCAAAATCATTGGCAAGGAGGGTGTGAGAGGCCTGGTAGTGATTCAGCAAGGGCAATGTAACCGAGATAAATTACTGAAACCCAAATGAAGGCTGAGCATGATAGTGGGAAAAGAGGAAAGCGAAAGGAAATAGAGGAAAGAACTAGGTGACAAAAGGTATTTATAGAGGTCTAATTACTGGCATGTACATATGTAAATATATTTATATAGGAGGGTGGGGAAATAGATCTACTTGCATATATTTATAGGTTTAGTATTAAGGGAGCAGATGGACATTGGGCCTTCACTCAAGTACTTACTCAATGCAGAACACGTTGTTCTATTAAATTGGCATTCCATGATGCACACCTTCCCGGCATGATTGCAGAAGAAAAATGTGTGCATAAGCAAATGTGGTGAAGAAAGCTGATGGTGCCCGGCTATCAAAAGATATAGCATCTGGGATCTTAAAGGCTT
>NW_022111300.1:19554272-19578936 GCF_000313985.2 Echinops telfairi
AGCCGATATTAAGGGCTCAAGTAGAAGGTAAATGTTTTGAGAATGATGATGGCAACAAATGTACATATGTGCTTGACATGATGTATGTATGTATGGATTGTGATAAGAATTGTAGGAGCCCCAATAAAATGATTTTAAAAAATAGGTTTTCAAATTAATTGAGCATTTTATCTTCAAGAGAAGCAACAGAATGAATCTGGACCAGACTGATGATTCTATTAGAAAGACTAGATCATAGCATAACTTACTGGGGGCAGGAGGAACTATACATTTTGTCTTGGGATTTCTTATTCCCTCTCTCATATCATTTGATCTACAAGAAGCCAAATCTCATGCCATATAAGCAGCTCGATTGAGAGGACTACGTGGTAAGGAACAAACAGCTAGATGAGAGAACTTGGAAGCAGAGGCTCCCATCCCATTTCATGACTACAACCCTGATCAAAGTGTTGACTGTGAGAGACCCCAAGCTGCCACCATATTATCGACCCAGAGAAACTTTGTGAGAAAAATAAATGGTCGTCAGTTTAAGTTGGTAAAATTTGGGACTATATGAAATGCAGTCATACCTAGCTAATACAATAGGTTTTCAACTCTTTTTCTCTCTTATTTCTCTACCTGTCAAGGACTTACTTCATCATTACATTTTCTTCAGGAAAAGTTAAAAAAAAAAAAGCTCTTCTAATTTATTGTTTCGTTGAAAATTGTAACTGAGACCTACTGATTAATAATACAGGTTGGTAAATATTCATTGATTGATATTACAGATATTACATATATATATTGATATTACAGATATTACAGATATATATTCTATAATATCTAGGGAGACAATATTTTAATTGACGATGCTGCAAATGGATGATAACTTACTACATCTGGAAATTTAAGAATGATTCATCATCAATAAAAATTTTCACATAATACATTTATATATACTAGAAAAAGCAATAATCATCTTCATATGTACAAAAAAAGAATGAGATATAATCAGCATCTATGATGAAAAAATATCTTGGCACACTAGCAATAGGGACTGAAATAAATTTCTTTAGCTTGATAAAATGGAATAACCCAGAAACTTGCAATAAATGTTATATTTAATAGAGTCACTTGAAAAATTACAATGAGTGTCACAAAAAATAGGGATATCAGGAATTATAATCTCTATTCAAAATTGTACTACAGAAATAAACTCTCTCTCTTTGTAGATGAAATAATCCTATATACAGAAAAGAACAGAAATTTGATTTTTTAATTTGCTGGAACTAATTAAAATATTTGACATCATGACAGGCTATAACATCAACACAAAGAGATCAGTTCAATTCTTATATAATTGAACAATGCCATTTATAATAACTACCCAAAAGATAAAATATTTTACCAGAGAAACAAAAGACTTACATAAAGAAAACTACAATACACTCTAATCAAAAGAGAATTACACTAACAGAACAATCTCCCATACTCCTAGATAGGTAGAGTATATAGTTAAAATATCAATAGTACCAGAAATACTTTATAAATCCAATGTAATTCCAATCCAAATTCCAGCACAGTCCATCACAGAAATGGAAAAACTAATCACCAACTTTATATGAAAAGGAAAGAAACCCAGGATAAATAAAACATTATTAAAAAACAAACACAGAGTAGAAGACTTCTAACTCCCAGACTTTGAATCTATTACATAGCCATGGTAATCAATACAGTGCAGTTCTGTTACAATGGTAGTTATGAATACAGATGGATTATAATTTAGAACCCAGAAATATAATCAAATACCTACAGAAATACAACCAAGTATTATTGTCTTTGACAAAGTACTAAAGCACAGTAAGTGAGGAAGAGCTCGTCTTTTCAATAAATGGTGCTGGAAAAATTGGATCTTCACCTGAAAAAGAATGATGGAGGACCCATACCTCACAACATATACAAAACAGAACTCAAGATGGGTTGAAGACCTAAATATAAAGCCTAGAACCATAATGACTATCTATACAAAATACCAAAATCAAACTCACTAACTCACTACCATCAAGTCAATGCTGACTCATAGTGACACTGCTCTCCCCCCATCCCCCATTGTGAATTTCTGAGACAGTAACTGTTTATGGGAGTAGAAAACTCATTTTTCTCCCGAGGAGCTGCTGGTGGATTCAAACTACTGACCATGCAAATTGCTGTTGAATGGGTAAACACTATATAAGGGCCCTAATACAAGGCAGAAATCCACTAGTGACCATAAGGAAAAAACGTCCACATGATAGAAGACAAAATAAAGGAATAGGAACTTCTAAAATTATGATATTTATGCATATCAAAACACTTCATCAAAAGAGTTAAAAAAAGGACCCACAGATTAGGGGGAAAGTTAATAACTATAAATCAGATAAAAGACTAATTTTAAAAATCTATGGAAATCTAGAATATCTTAATAAGAAAAATACAAATAGCCCAACCAATAAAACGAGCACAAGACATAAGTAAGCAACTTACTAAAGATGACATCCAGGTGACCAACAACCTTTGATATAACATTTGTGTTCATTATTGGTAAGAGAAATACAAGTTAAAACAACATACTACCTTCCACCGACACTGTAAAATTTGGAAAATCATCAATACTGTAGAGGATGTGAAGAGACTGGCATGCTCATACATGGTTGGTGGGACTTGGGATGGAAGCTCCTTAAACAAATGCAAATACAATTACCTTAAGATCCTGTGATCCTGTGCTCTCTTTACTAGGGACACACACTGAAGGAATAAAGAACACAAGAAGAGACATATGCACACCTATATTTATTGCAGCAATTTCCATAATAGCAAAGAGATAGAAATAATAAAAAATTCCAATAATAGAGAAAGGGATAAAGATAAAGAAAAACAGTTTTCACATCAAAGGATAAGACTTTGAAGGCTATGAGGTGGCCAGGGACAGGAAATTGTGGAGCAAGGAAAAGACGGTGGGAGGGGGGAAAAAGAACCACAGTTACAGTGGTGTGTGATGGGATACATTACTGATCTGATTTGATGATATGGGCTGTGCTACTACACTGAATATGTGTTTCTTAAAAAATAAGTCAATAGTTTGAGAGAGAGAGAGGACTACAACCTTCACAACCCTCCAGATTCCTTCCTTCCCCTCAGATCCAACCGTGGCTTTGAGTGGCTATAAAAGGGGAACAAGTGAAACTGAGGTGGAGTTGGATTCTTTAAGGACATGCAAATTCCTTTGAAGTACACACACACACACACACACACACACACACACACACGAAGAAGAAGCAAAGAAAATCACAGTGTACCAAACAAAAGGGGGTGGGCATGGGTAGGGTGGGGTAGGGGGTGGCAAATGACACAAATAGGTAATTGACCAAAAAGCAAAGTTATCTGGTTTATAAACATTTGAAAAGATGCTGTATCTTAATATTATGACAAACTTTAACACATTTCCTACTCATCAGATTGACAAATAGTTAAAAAGTGTATCAATCAGCAAAAAGACTTTCCTCAATACATATTGAAGTTAAGGATCCTGGGTGGTGCAATTATTAGGTGCTAGGCTATTAAGTGTAGGCTGGCAGATCAAATCCACCCTGATCTGCGTCAGAAGTATGGCCGAGTGAACTGCTTACGAAGTGTCCCAACGTCGACATCCACGTGGGGTAAATCTACCCTGCACACACGGGGTCACCATGAATCAGAACTCATGTGATGGCAACTGCTAACAACAGCATTGAGGTTGACAATGGACTTATCCTGTGACCATCCTTGAAATAACACGCTCATAACCAGTCTCTCTCAAAATGTGGTTCCCAGGAAAGCAGCATCAATGTTGCCTCACAACTGGCTAGTGTACAGTCACTCAGACTGTATTGAATCACCCATCTTGGGGCACAGCTGTCTGTGTTTTAAGACCTGTAGTTGATTCTGATGCATTCAGAAGTTTGAGAGGTATTACAAACTGTTGTATTCCCAAGAAAATATATAAAATGATGTTCATCATAGTATTGTTCTTATAGTAAAAATATAGAAGCAATGTAATTCTCTTCCACATAATGAAAGCAAACATTATGTATGCTTATGTATTACATTCTAGCATTAACAAAAGACACTAAAATTGCAAGTAATCTTCATAACATTAAAGTATAAAACTTTATTTGGTAAATGGATTCCTTCATTTTGTTGTTTGTTGTCGTTAGGCTCTGACTCATAGTCTGGGTACAAAAGAACAAACAGTGCCTGGTTCAATGACACCCTTCACCATGGCTATGCTTCAGCCTATTGTTGCAGCCACTGGTTTAGTATATTAGGGGTAGAAGAACGTATACATTGATATAAGAACACTTACAACACTAGTGGTTAGCCCCGAGTCAAGAGGAGAGGAATCATATTTGAAGGAGAAAGGCAGAGGGGCTTGAATGCATCAATACTATTTTAAATATCCAAAGTAAATATGGTAAAACATAAATATTTACAAACCTTGTAAAAATAAGCAGAAGTCATGAGAAAATCTATTTACTTAAATTTAGATGTTTCATATTTAAAGAAAAAAATATACATAAGAGAACTGTCATCTCTAAAAGAAAGCCATCCTCCATATTCTGTGATACAGAATTATGTCCTCACACTTTTGGAGAATTTATTATGATGTTCTTTTAACTTTTATTAAGTTGACCATCTGCTCAGACATGGGGATGGCTTTTGTTACAACACATTTCTGTTATGTATGCACTGAATATGATCTGGCAATAACAACAAAAGAAATGTCCACAATATTTAAAGGGTTTGATATTATTAGGTTAATAACTACTATTTCAATAAATAACTAAGAATTTTGGTATTCTTCCACAAGCTCTCCATCACACAATTAATAACATCATTAGGTAGTGACTTTATAATTCATTTCACACTAAATTAAAGAATGACATATATAACATATAAATATGTCAGTGAGAATTTGAATTTGCTTAAGATTAAGTATGGTGATATATCAGCTTGAAAAATAATCTGAATAGGAAATCTAATTAGTAGAGTTTGGGGGGAAGTTATTTATAATCTAAAAGTGAATTCTGGACTAAAATTAAATTTTTTTGCAATTTAAATTATTTTAAATTGTAAACTCATAAAGCAGATCCCTAATGAAAATTATGACAATGTTTTTATATAGAATCTGTTGATATAGTAAAAACAGTGTGATAAGTCAAAGTTTTAAAAAACAATAAAGAAGTTAAGATATTAATAACATATTAATTTAAATAAACAGAAAAAATTTAAGTTTATCTATACAATGGATGTTAGTTTCAAAGTAATAAAGGACCTGTATACTTTTTTCCTTAGTAAACTCCTTAAATTATCCCTGTGCATTTTAGAGTATAAATATCATTACATACATGCATTAGATAAAATTAAATCATCTTTAGAGACATATGGCGCCAAAAATTAACTCCCCATTGCACATAATTTAACTGGCTTTTGCAATGTAAGAACCCTGGGAAAAAAACAGGAAGCATTTCAAGGAAATGAGAAGCGTCCTTGTAATGAATTTCTGCTTATAAGAATCAGACATCACCACAGTTTTTTTAATTAAAACACAAATACCATATGTACAGTTATCTGGAAATAAACTATAAATTGTTTTGCCCCCAAACAAAGACCAGTCAATACTGAGAGCACAAAAACCCCTTAGCATACGAAGCTCCTTCATACACACTGGCATGGCAGGAAATTCAGTCAAAGGGCTTTCTCTAAGAAAACAGAATTGACCATCACAGGACTAATGGAAACATGCTGGGTGGAAGATTTGATTATATAAGATTCGTTATCAAGAATTCATTGATACTTTTTAAGAGTTTGTTTTTAAAATAACTTCATATAAAACTGAATAGATGCTTGAAAAAATCACATACCTTTTCTGACCACAGTGTTCCCCAAATTCATTTTATAAAGAGCACACAGAGGGTATTGACAGAGTGACCGTGATAAAGAACCATCATCCACACAACACCATGTAGGACGAGCAAGGAGAAGCTTGGATTGACCGCAGATTCTTGCAGTAAACATCACCTCCTAGCACACTGGAGTGGAAATGGGGTGGCGGCAATGATGTGTGACAATTGTTAGGGGTTACAGAAGTTCTGAAGGAAGGACCTGTGTATTCATGGATTAACTCATCAGAACTATATGAAAAATTGAAATTTCCTCTGATATTACCGAGTGTGAGCTTACAAATCTCATAGGTTACAAGCCTGCATCCTAAGAGTAGAGAATGAAGAATATTTACTTTGGGAGAAAAAGAAAACAGTTCAGACAGTCATTTCCTTGCTATGAGCACTGTCAAATATACCAACTGTAGAAGCAGCTCTAAGAAAGAATTATGCATATTTGACACAGGCGAAGAAAGCATGCTGTATTCTGAAGATTTGCATTTATACCTTAGGTAATCCAATTAAAATCATATTTAAAGCTTTGACAAAATATGATAAAGCTTGCTTAGGAAACAACTCCCTCCCTCCCAAGAACAGTCACAGTAATTTCTAATAGGAAGGTATTTTAGATAGAGAGTGAGCGATAATGGAAACCTATGCATTCATTTACTTGAGCTTAAAAAGTTGATATAATTTCTGACCTGCTTATTAGGAGGTTTCACATACAGAAATCATACTTCCTGTCTCATTTTTGATGGATAAATAGAACTGATAAGCGAAGACATGTGCATGCAATTTTAATTCAACAGAATGATGTGAAGTGCAGTATGCAAGGCAAACAGCATAAGCCTTATCAGTTCTGTTTATTGTAATAACCCAAACAATGGCAATTATAAACTACTCCACAGATTTTTGGCATGGCAGGGATGACAGATATACAAAATCCAGTCAGTACCAATCTTTTTACAATATTCAGTTACCAAGCTGCACACGTACAATATACAATCTCAGAAATAATGAATTATTTCTTTATCATTAATTCCATTCCACAGACTGATGTTAAAGATCACAAAGCGCAGATCTGGAAATCTCCTTTGTCAACTGCTTAGGTATATTTAAAAATTTTTAAAGTAAGATGAAACGCATATACCTGCCTCAATCTGGAGCTGATTTTTAAGGAAATTAATAAGACACTTATTAGTCTATTATAGATGAAATGATAAATTTCAAAAAGTGTCTATTTGGAATTCTGCTAACACATAAACACTCTAATCACATAAGTGAAAAACAGCACTGACTAAACTCACTGTCCTCAAGTCATTGCTGATCATAGCCACCCCCGGAGGTTTTCTGAGACTGCAACTGCTTACAGGAGTGGAAAGCCCCATCTTTCTCCCACGGGTCTGTTGGTGGTTTCATACCGCTGACCATTCAGGTCACAGTCAAACATGTAACCCCTGTATCATCAGGGTTTCCATGATACACATGATTAATTTTTGTGGTGCATTGGCAAACTCTATACCTCTATATGAATAGGTAAACACATATCCTTCGTGTGTTTCCAGTTACAATAAATATAATCACTTATATAACACATAATGACAGTGTAATTTAACATTTTCATATATTTAATAGTAATGCAAAACTCACCCTTGTTCATTTCACAAGGATCCCATGCTAGAATAAAATCATTTCATCCTGACATTTGATTCAATATTTAGAGATAATTTAGATACTCTTTACTTATATTGCTAAAATACACATACACATTACATGTAAAGTTCAAAAATAAGTTAATTAAAGTATTGTAAAAATGATTGTTCTTTTTGATGCCAAGGATACATTTTTAAATGTATTTGATTTAAAATTTCTCTCCATGAGAAAAATCCACCATTGTGAAAATGACGCCTAGTTAAAGAAGAAAAAACAACTTGAAAGTGAAATTACTTAAAGGCCGACACATGTGTCTTCCAGCTGAACATATAATTATTTTTTTCAAAACTATTTTATTGGGAATTAATGCAGACATCAAATCATTAAATAGTCCAATCACATGAAGTGGTATTGTACAATTGCTACCACTGTCCATTTCAAAACATTCTTTTCCTACCCAAACTCCTAGACATCGGCTCCCTTTTACTAACCCCTCACCCCCACAGCCCCCTGGAAATCCTTATTCTACTTGCTATCCCTATAGCTTCATCAATCCTGCGTTTCATATACTGAAAACAGAAAAACATATAACACAAATTCAAGAGGGTGACCCCAATATGAACGTAGGATTCTTAAGTCATCCACTTCCGTGCCTGCTTGCCAGTCATTTCCCCAAGTAGTTAAGTTCCTTGATTTTAAAACATGTCCAAATAAAGGCCTGAAGTGCTTTTTCTTGGTGTTTATTTATGAGCCATGCTTGAACAGTTTTCTTTGATGATTATCTGAAATATAGCTTCACTGTCTTCTACCTGCTGAGACCCACTTGCTTCAATACAAAGTTATCAAGGGAATTCTTTTAAAAATATCATATTTATCTAAAATTAATTCACAATAAAAACATTATAAGAAAAATGATTAATTATGGAGTTCACTGGTTTATTTCAAAGTTGCAAGGGGAAACAAAATACATTTATACTTTGACAACATTGAGTTTAATTATAAATACACCCAGAATTTTCACTTATTTTATACACAGAGAAACTTAAATGTTTCTGGAATTATTTACTTTAAGCTGTTTGCAAATTCGAAGCTTCAGGAGCAAAAAAAAAAAAAAAAAATGCAGGCCTATGTTTACAAAGGGAAGAACCTAGGAGCAGAAAGAAAATGATCTACCGATAGAAGATATTAGGGGTCAGAAAAGTATGAAATTAATTTAAAATGCAACAATTCATGACATGTTTATTTTAGCGTTTTGGTACTTATCTAGAATTGCTGTGAGCTAGTAGAATTGAACATGTGAAAAATAATTGGCAAAATAGTAAATTGTTTTAGATGTCAACCCATTTGCTGACTGGGCCCAAGCTTAAAATATATGAATAAAGCAATGATATAATATCAATAATGAATCCTAGTGTTTCAGAATGTATTATGAACCAAATTTAGGAAACTCAAGAAATTTAAAAAGAACATTGGCAACCATGACTAGTTAAATAGTTAAATAGGATTATAGTAACATCACAAGGTAACAATAGATGCTTGCTGGGCTTTTGGAATTTTTTTAGTGTTAGCAGAGGAGTGTGTGAAAATTTTAGAAGACCTAGGGAGGTATTAGCGTGCCATGCGCTTTGAGTAATACAGTATTATCTGAGTCTTAATTCCCTTCTCGCGAAAACTAGTGTAGTGATACTAAACTCAGGGGTCGGTACAATGCAAGTCCATCTTCTCCAGCAAACTGACAAAGTCTCTTGTTTCCTCTTCCTACATGTCTTCAGCTCTGTTACTCTTCCAACTCCTATTCCTGCAACTCCTGTGACATGGCTCTGCCAAACATCCTGGTGGGACCTAACATGGTTAAACTCTATTTCTTGAATCGATTTTTTTTTTTGCTTGAATTCTTAGTTTCCCACAATTTTTCCATATGCCTTTTATAATCTCCATTGCTGGCCACAAAACAAAATAACAACAATAACAGCAACAGCAAAATTGCTGTGAGTAGACTGTAACTCATGATAAGTCCTTTGTATCAGACAAAACCAGTGATCCATGTGTGTTTCAATGTCTTTTTTTCCCCCCCAGAAGTAATTTGTCTTTCTTATGCCTTTCTTATGTGCCCCAGGTGGAGTCAACTCTCAATCTTTCTGATAGCAGAGAAGTACGTTAGAAGAGCTCAATAGTTTTCAGGGCTGGGACCTTGTGGAAGAAGACCACCAAGCTGGTCATCCTTTGAATAGGTTTGAACTGTCAACTTTCTGGTCAGAACTTCAATGATTAACCATCTATATAATTAAATATATACAGTGGAAACAAGATTTAGACAATAAATGAGGGGAGGGGACTTACTTGAATAGCTCTCAAAGACTTCTGGTGTCTCATGAAGAAAATGAATGAAGCATACAACTATGTATGAAATGCTTAAGAAAACAAAATATGGAATTGCAGACTGTAAGATAGTGGGTATGATCTCAAAATGTCTTGGAAAATAGAAATAATATAAACTTAGAAATCCAGGAAAGTATTAATTCAGGGAAATAAACAGGGGTAATGAAAAGACATTTTAGGAATATTAAAACTGAGACTTGCATCCTATGTAGCTATTAGGAAACCTATGTTAGTTAGAAAGAAAATTATTCCAGAGAGATCTAAATTGCAAGAAGGAATGTTGAATGAACAATAAGAATGAAAGGCAAGGCTATAGTTAAAGATGAACAAAAAAGGTTGGTACAAAATAATAATAATATGAAAAAGGATAATATTTGATTTTGGAGTCTAAAAGAAAGGCAGGAACTTAAATGATTTGTAAAACTAGTATTAATGTCTAGATATCAGTTATCTGAATGAATATTCTCTAGTGTTTGATTTAGTTCTGATGAGAGTGCTGGCAACTGGTGGTCTACTAACTACAAGGTTGGCAGTACAAACCCAACAGAATGTCATTGTACAAGTGAGTCTATTTCATCTCATAAAGATTTCAAGACCCAGAAGCACATAAAGTCATTATGAGTTGGTAGTCAAATCAATGTCAGTGGGCTTCATTGGTTTGGCTTACACTCCTTATATAATGGAGACTTAAAACATGTCTAATATAGTTTGTTAACATAAACATATATAGTGAAATCTCAAGTAAAACTAAAAAACATATAAATTCAAATACAATCATGGAAACTGATTATACAACTTATTGATTAAAGGAACAGGAAAGGGAAATGAGAGAATAAAGACCAAGAAATTTGTTTTAATTGTAAAAAGGTAAGTAGGGAAAAGAAATAAAAATAATAACATGACAAATTTACTGCAAACATTCAGATGATCAAAACAGAAACAAATATGTGATTGATTAAATAACCATATATAGATTAAGTTCATCTGTTAAAACAATATTAGATTTAAAAAACCCTGCTAACATGTTGCTTACAGGATATATTCTAGAATGTAAAGAAAGAAGATTGAAATTCACTAGTCAAAATAACAGATTAGGCATATATTACCTTAATTAAATCTTGGGTATAAAAAATATCACACAAAAGAGATATTTAGAAAAATAGCCATCTTAGATAGATTATCAATGTGGTAGTTACATAATCTACTGTCAATTTGAGACTATTAATAGTGAAGGGGTGGACAGGAGACCAAATGAGAAGGAAATTACATGCTGCCGGGTCACAGGATGAGCACCATAAAGATAAGGAGCACGGATCCACCAGGTTTTGGGTAGCTGTGAGCTTTTGGCTTACCACTGTGGAAGCCAGCTAAGGTTTAACCTTGGCCCTGCTACAGTCTCAACCAGAGCTGGGCTTCTTTAGCCGGCCTATACTGCAACACAGCCACAGCTTGCTGCCACCTCTGGGCAGGGTTTAACCCCCTCCAGCCCCACAGTCAGGTGATTAGGGTTCAGCTATATCTTTACTTTTGTTTCTCTCTCTCTTCTCTCCCCCCTCCCTCCCCGCAGTCTCAGTAGGCTCAGTTTTTGTTTTTTATTCTCTACCCTTTTCTCTCACATACCACTGCAGACCTCCAAGCCACACCCACACTCCACCCAGCTGGGGGAGCTCCACCCTCTGCAGAGTAACATGCTCCTGGGGAAATCCCACCCACCTTCCTCCAGAAGAAATCCTACCCACCTTCTTCTGGGTGAAGTCCCGCCTCTGTGGCTGGGGAAGCTCCTGCCCATCCTCTGGTACTACATTACTGAGGAAACTTCCTCCTGCCTGCCGCAGTGCCGCACACAGTTTAAGGCAGCTCTGCGAACACTCTCCAGTGCTCCATACTGCTGCAGGAACCTCTGCCCAACTCCTGCGGTGATCTAGCTAACTAGGGCAATTTCACCCACCATGCATGGTGCTCTACACCAAAGCAGACATACCCACCTGCCTTTTCCGACACTCCCATTGCAGCATGCACCCCCGCATGCCTTCTGCAGTGCCCCAAGCTGCCATGAGCCACACCACCATGGTTTCTTGTAATAACACCCAGCAGAACCATCCACTCAGGTTCACAACCACCCAACCAGTGTCCCCTAAGAGGACCATCCAACTTGCCCTCCAAATAACAGAATACTGGTTGACTGGGGAAAGAGTGAAGCCACAGGAGGCTAAAGTAGTAGACCAATCCCATAAGTCAATTAACTGCAGAAAGTTCAAAGAAGTATTCCTATGAGTCTCTCAGAGAGAGCACAGTGCTCTTTGACTCTCTGGAAAATGGTGATGGGCTCCTCCAAAACAACACAACACAAACAGCAATCAGCCGCAGCGACCTCAATGAAAAAGCAGGAGAAACAAAAGGCAATGTTGGAAGATGTCCTGAACTAATGTGCATAGAAGAAGCAGACATTGATCTGTCACAAAAAGAAATTTTCAGAATGCTGCTTGGAGTCATACAGGATATGAGGGAAACAATACAGGAAAAGGATAAAATGATAGAGGAGATGTAAAGACCATACACCAAATGGAAATACAAGAGTTTAGTGATGAGATAACAAAAATCAGTAGCAAATTCATGGACTTCAAAACCGACTAGAGGAGGCAGAGAACCAGTGACCTAGAAGCGAGACTTTAACAATTGGGGGGGGGGAAGGGGGAAGTCAAATTAGATCATAGAAGCTGAAGAAAATCTAACAGCTATGTGCAATCCTATGAATAGGAACAACAGAATAATTGGCTTACCGGAAGAAGACACAACAAAGAAGTCAAAGGCAAAAATAGTGAGAGAATTCTTGGAGGAAAACTTCCCCAGCTGAATGAATGAAAAGAAGGCATCCATTCAGGAGCCTGAAAGAACACCAGCCAGACTGAATCTCAAGAAGAAGTCACCAAGGTACATAATAGTTAAACTATCCAATTTTGAGGAAAAGGAGAAAATCATGAGAGCAGCTAGGGAAAAACAAGCAATCACATAAAAAGGTACCCAAATAAGAATATGCTCAGACCTATCACGGACATTATGAAGAAGAGGATAGAAGGAGCAACATATTACAAAAATTGAAGGAAAATAACGCAAACCCAAGAATACTGTACCAGGCCAAATAATCTATCAAGATAGATGGAGAAGTAACAGTCTTCCAAGACAAAGAAAAACTCAAACGATAGTTGAAAAGAAACCTAGTCCTATAAAAGATCCTTGATGACCCATTATGGGCAGCAGAACAGCAAAGAGACCGCCACATAGAAGAACCCCTCCCAGAGGGAAACAAAGAGAAAATAGCCCCCAAGATAGCATTGGCTTAACCACCTATTATACAGCCACAGTGGTAAAAACTGCATGGTGTTGGTAAAATGACATATACAAAGACCAATGGAAAAGAACTGAAAACCCAGAAATAAAATCATCGGCATACAGACAACTGATCTTTGATAAAGGCCCCCAAAGTATCAAATGGGAAGCAAGTGACCTCTTCAACAAGTGGTGCTAGAAAAATGGATATCTACCTGCAGAAAAATGAATCAACATCCTTATCTCACTCCTTGCACAAGAATAAACACAAGGTGGATCACTGACCTTGAGGTAAAACCCCAAACTATGAGGGCCATCAATGATGGAATTGGGACAAACCTGAGAACTTTGGTGCAGGGAATACATGGACCATTGGAAATAGGGAAGGACATAAATGCAGATGAGGCACAAATTGGCAAGTGGGATATACTGAAGATAAAACACCTGTGTACATTGAAAGAATTCACCAAGAGGGTAATAAGAGAGCCCACAGACTGGGAAAATATCTTTATCAATGACACATCAGACAAAGGCCTTATTATTAAAATCTACAATACTCTAGCTTCCAAAAAGAAAACAAACTAACTAACTAACTAATTGCCCACTGAGGAGGTAGGCAAAGTACCTGAACAAAAGTTTCACAAGGGGAGAAATCTGAATGGCCACTAAACATAAGAAAATGTTCCAGATCATTAGCCACAAGAGAAATGAAAATTTAAACAACTATGAGATATAGCCTAACACCCTCAAAGATAGCCCAATTTAAAAAAATCAGAAATAACAAGTGTTGAAGGGGCTGCGGTGAGATAGGAACTCTTGTCCACTGCCAGTGGACATGCAGGTATGTACAGTCACTACGGAAATTGATTTGGTGATATCTAAAACAGATGGAAATTGAGCTACCATATGACCCAGCAATCCCCCTACTGGGCATATACCTAGAAGAGGAAAGAAACAAACCATGGCCAGACATCTTTGCTCTGATGTTCATTGCAGCACAGTTCACAATTTCAAGGAACAGGAAACAACCCAAATTTCCATCAACAGATGAATGGATTAAAAAACTGTGGTACATACATACAATGGAGTACTACACATCCCTAAAAAGCAGTAATGAACGCATGAAGCACATTGCCACATGGGAAGAACTGGAGGAAATTATGCTAAGCGAAGTAAGCCAAGCACAAAAGGAAAAGTACAAGATGAGTCCCCTGAGGTAAGCTTAAAAATGGAAAAGGGGTATAGGGGATGAGTTACTGTATACATACATTCCTGGAGTGAGAGAGTATGGCAGGGGCCAGGCCAAATCCAGGGATAAATATGGTAGTCAACTAAAATGGAGGCAGGGGAGTAAAGACATGGGTAGAAGGGGAACAGGGCACTAACCCACCCAAGGAGGATCAGGCTCAACCCTGTGAATCAAGACTTGAATGCAACATCCCCACATGAAGCAGGACACCAATAGAGGGGACTGAGGGGCTGGCCCAAATCCCAACTACGTGGACAGCCCCCCTACTCCCATAAGAATTCACTTCGGAGGATAGCACTGAAGCTACAACTCAAGGAGAGGGCCATTTATGATCAGAGCACTCTGGAGCAAATCAAGGGGGAAGGAGAGAGAGTGGAGCACATCCTGGCCCACCAAGACCTGAGGAGGATATTCCTGCTCAGAGCAGCTAATGCACAGAAAAGAACATAGGGCCGACCCCACTATAAGACATGACATCCCACATTGACCCAAAATGCTCCAGGGGACAACACTGGAGACAGTGCGGGAATCGTGACCGATCTGACCCCATCACATGGAGGTAAAATACTAGGGCGTGCAACAGAACAGCAAGGGGAGCAGAGCAAGGAAGTCCCTGGGGAATACCAAAAATAGACTTTGGGGCCAGGGTGTGTGAACCCCATCAGATTCGACCGCAAAACACTCCTAAAGGTCAACAAACAGACCTAGAACTATTTATAGGCTTTTTTTTTGGTCACTGGTTTTTGTTGTTGTCATTGCTTTGTTTTTTTTTGTTTTTGGTTTGTTTTGCTCACTCTTGTTTTTTGTGCATATTATTGTCTCTGCATGTCTAGTTAGATAAGATAGGCTGGATAAACAATCTGGAGGAGAAAACAATGGGATCGATGGTTCTGGGGGAACATTGGAGAGGGGGAGGCAGGGGAAAGGAAGTGGTGTTAACAAACCCAGGGACAAGGGAACAACAAGAAATCTAAAATCGATGGCAAGGAGGGTGTAGGAGGCCTGGTAGGGCTTGATTAAGGGCAATATAACTGCGAGGAATTACTGAAACCCAAATGAAGCCAAAAATAGAGTAGGACAAGAGAAAAGCAAAAAGAAATAGAGGAAAGAACTAGGAGGCACAGGGCATTTATAGAGGTCTAAATGCAGGCATGTACATATGTAAATATATTTATATATGACGATAGGAAATAGTTCTATGTAAATATATTTATAGGTTTAATATTATGGTAGCAGATGGACATTGGGCCTCTACTCAAGTACTCCCTCAATGCAAGAACAATTTGTTCTATTAACATGGCATTCCATGATGCTCACCTTCCCATGATCACTGAAGACAAAGTGGGTACATAAACAAATGTAGTGAAGAACATTGATGGTGCCCAGCTATCAAAAGATATAGTGTCTGGGGTCTTAAAGGCTTGAAGACAAACAAGTGGCCATCTAGCTGAGAAGCAACAAAGCCCGCAAGAAAGAAGCACACCAGCCTGTGTGATCATGAGGTGCTGATAGGATCAGGTATCAGGCATCAAAGACCCAGAACAAAAATCGTATCATTGTGAATGAGGTCCTGGGAGCATGGAGTGAAGACCAAAGCCCATCTATATGCAATTGGACATCCCCTTACAGAAGAGGCACAGGTAGGAGACAAACCAGTCAGGGTGCAGTATAGCACCAATGAATCATACAACTTTCTTGTAGTTCTTTAAAGCTCCCTCCCCTGTCACTAACATGACCTTAAATCTACTTTACAAATCTGGCTAGGCCAGAACACGTACATGGGATAAGAGCTGGAAACACAGGAATCCAGGACAGATAAACCCCTCGGGACCAAAATTGAGAGTAGCCATATCAGGAGGGTAAATGGAAGGTGGGCAGAGGAAGTGGGAACTGATAACAATGGTTGATATATAACCCCCTCCCAGGGAGATGGACAACAGAAAAGTGGGTGAAGGGAGACATCGGTCAGTGTAAGACATGAAAAAAAAAATTTATAAATTATAAAGGTTTCATGAGGGAGGGAGGGTGGGGGCAGAGGGAGGGGCAAAATGAGAAGCTGATATCAAAGGCTCAAGTAGAAAGAACAATTTTTGACAATGATAATGGCAACAAATATACAAATGTGCTTGACACAATGGATGTATGTATGGATTGTGGTAAGAGTTGTACGAGCCCCCAGTAAAATGTTTAAAAATTAAAAAATAGTGAACAGGTAGAGTTTAACCTGTCAATAGGTTTGCAGCTTGAGGACCTTATTTGGAGATGCTAAGGAGCTAAATAGCTCACTGGAGGCTAGACACACACTCATTCCCTGTAAGACTCATTTCCTGTTGACAAACCACATGGAGCTATGCTGATGGAAACAGAGCCTTGGAGCTGTAGGAGCCACATAGAGACCCGTGCCATTACTAAGATGCTTCCATCACCACTGGATCCACAAGCCTTTCCACCCACTGGCCTGTGATTTTCCTGTACTCAGTGTCATTGCATATGTTGCATGAGTCTGAAGAGGACTTTATAGACTGGTACTGGACATATGGGCTAATATCAGAATTATGGACTTGATCTGGACTGGGCTGAGATGTTTTCTTAATGTACAATTATTCTTTATATAAAGCTCTTTTCTATACGTATATGAGTGTCTATCAATTTGTTTCTCTAGTCTACTCAGATTAGCATAATCAATATGTCTAAAGGTAATAAAAGTTTAAAAATGACCACAAACATAATAGAAGATAAACACTTGGGTGAAAATAATAAAAGGGAACTAATGAACTACCAGCAGAAATCAACAAATGTATCAACACAAAGTGTTGGCCAATCAAAGTTAAAAAATATATATATTATAGAACTAAATCCCTATCGTCATATATAAATATATTTACATATGTACATGCCTGTATTGAGACCTCTATAAATGCCCTGTGCCTCCTAGTTCAATATATATATGGATATATATTGAACATTAACAAGCATGATGCAATATAATTAATAAGTATGGCTTAAGTAAAAAAAATAGATGAAGTAAAGGCTATATTGTCCCCAAAACACCAAAAAGTGGGAAAAGAATTTAATGTAATTGAAGAATGATGTGGGGGCCCTGTCTGAGGTATTCTGGCTACACAAGGGAGGATACTCCAAATCCTCACTAGTCCAAGGCCATTTGTCATAGGCCGAGGTCAGATAGACCATCCTCTTTTATCTTTACCTCCATCATCCTTTACCTTATCTGACACCAAGGATCCCTCCCAAGACATTCTACTGATAATCTGATAATCTGTTACCATGGCCACTCTGAACTCACAGACAAGCTTACAAAATGGTAAGAATACAGCTTTATTGTCCAAAGTACTTCTTCTGAGCCTGCTGGCAGGCATGTCTCTCTGACCTGGTGGAACAAATTCCAAATGCACTATCCCCTTCACATCAAAAAACCCCCCAAAGAAACAAACACCCCAAAACAAATCAGCATCATTTTTATCTTTGATTTCACTTGGCGAGTTTTTTATGGGGGGGTCGGGGGGCAAGGTGACACGATGGCATCTTCCACTGGCTTGATTGATGTTTGTTTTTGGGTTTGTTAGCATAGTATCATGTCTTGTCACCAGTAATGACCTTGGAAAAAAATTCCGTGTCACTTTGGAGTTATTCATTCAAAGCACGGGCTATTTCTACTCAATGCTCTTTTTTCCTGGTCAGTCAGAACCCGAGGCACAAATTTTGCAGTGACCCATCTCATTCCCAAATTTTCTGTTAAAATTCACTGATCCAAACTTCAAGATAGTCCAGATCAATCTTCAAGCACAGGTGCACCAACTTTGTTGGCATTTTTGTCTGTTGGAGAAGTTGACGGCTGTCCAGAATGAAGTTTGTCATCAATTGACATTTCACCTTTTTTGAAATGAGAAGACCACGAGCACACGAGTTTTTCTCATAGCGCTGTCCTTGTAAGCTGTGTTCAACATTGCTACAGTTTCTGTGGCGTTTTTCCTGAGCAGGAAACAAAATTTCCCAGCTGGACGGTATTCTCTTAAACCGAACATCACAAAAAAAGAGGTTTGAACAAAACTGCTTTTATGAAAAAATTCACTATAACCCGAGAGAAACTTGCCAGGTGATGACACCGGGTGCAGTAACTCAGAGCAAGTTGCTCCATGCTTGCTTAGGGAGAAAAATGCATGCTACAAAAGCTCTGTTCAGCCCACCAAAATTCATATATACAGTGCTACAATAAGGGTGATCTACATGTAGATGTTTGGTTAGAATCATGGATGGAACTGGTATGGGACAAAGGTTGGAACTATATTCATAACTATATCTGTGCTGTGTCTATATCTATATCTGTATTGGTATCTGTATCTATGTCTGTATTTGTATATCTATATCCATATCCATATATGTATCCATATCTGTATCTCTATCTGTATCGATATATCTACATCTGTGTATCCATATCTCTATCTGATTGAGAAAGGATATTTGTGTATATGTATTTACCTTTGTTGAAAATATATCCATAAATAATGGAGACTACAGAGGACAAAAGACATAAGCACCGTGAAGGAATGAGTCAGTGTACTTGGGAACCAGGACCATAGGCTCTGGGAGCACCAACACAGTTGTCACAACATAGTTATAAGACAGGGTTCTCAGTCCTACTTTGCTAAGTAGAGACTGGGGTCTTCAAAGCTCGTGAGTAGCCATGTAAGGTGAAAATATTGGTCTCCTTTTCCAGTGGAAAGAAGAGTGATGAAAGTGGAAAGACACATGGAAACAACTGGTTCAATGGACTAATAATGGACTAAGAAAGCCTCAGCATCCCAACTCTGACAGGAAGTAATAGATGGTGCCTGGCTACCACTACCAACTGCTTTGTAAAGATTGCATTAGAAGGCCTTGGGTAGAATAGCAAATTAATTGCCCTGCATAGAATAGGAAAAACAATTTGTACAGATCTCTAAATCATGAAAGAGACTAGACTTATTGGTTGGGTACAGACTGGTGGGACCCCCTTCAAGTCTGGAACTGAACTTATCTCTGTATTAGAATAATAACCATTTAAGATAAAAATGACAGAGATTTGGCAATAAGGAGGAATAGACACTATAAACATTAAAAGGAAGTGGAATAAATGAAGTTATATTGAAGGTATTAAAATGATTGAGTTGAAACAAAATATGTATAAGTTGTTGAATGTAAGACTCATGATTTGTTCTGTAAATCTTCACTTAAACTACAGTAAGAAGGTTTTATCTGTTTGTTTGTTTTTGTTTAAAGAAGATGGAAGGAATAAAGAGAGTCACTGTGCCAAAAATAATTGCCTGTCATTCAATCATTCAAAGAGGTAACATATGATCAAAACTTATGGTACTGAAGGAAGGAAGAAGGCCAAGAGGCACTAAAGGCATTGGTAAAAAATAAGGGCTACAGGAATTGGCAGAATATCTATTGAAATGTTTCAAAAAGCTGATGAAAACCTGGAAGCACTCACTCATTTTAGCAAAAAATTTGGAGGGTAGAGCCTTGGCTAAGTGACTGAAAAAGACTCATATTTGTGCCTCTCCCAAAGAAAATAATTCAACAAATTGTAGAAATTATCAAACAATGTGATTAATAACCCATGTGGATAAATTTGCTGAAGAAAATTTTTAAATGATCGCAACCAATCTGGTGCTGACAGAAATTCAACTTAGGTTCAGAAGGGGACGTGGAATGAGAAATATGATTTTAACATCAGATGGATCTTGGCTGAAAACAGAGCATGTCAGAAAGAAGTTTACTTGTGTTTTATTGACTATGCAAAGGCATCCAACTGTGTGAATCATAACAAACTATGAATCACATTGTGAAGAATTAAGAGAGCACTTAGTTGTGCTCATGAGGAACCTACCTTGCTCATGAGGAGCAAGAGGTGATCATCAGAACAGAAGTTTCAAACAGCAACGCTGTATGTCAGTGTTCCATCACACTTCCACAATGCTCAGTCTGTAAGCTGAACAAACAGTCAGAGAAGCTGAGCTCTATAAAGAAGCGCATAGTTTCAGGATTGGCAGAAAATTCATTTTCATTTACAACCTGCAATAAGGAGATGGCACAGTATTTCCTACTGAAAGATAAGAGGATTCGGAGTCCTTATTGATGATGATCAAAGATTTCAGTCTTAAGTGTGGATTACACCTAAATGTAAACAAAGACAAAAAGCCTCACAACTGGACCAATAGACAATATCATGATAAGTGCATAAAAGATTGAAAGTGTTAAGGACTTAATTTTCGTTTGACCTGAAAATCGATGCTCATGGAGCAGCGATCAAGGAATCAAACAACATACTGAATTAGGAATATCTGCATCACAAGGCCTCTTTAAACTAGTAAAGGGCAAATATGTCACTTTGAGGACTAAATGCCTCACGCCATGGCAGTTTCAGTCACCTCATCTGCATGTGAACGCTGCACAATGAATAAGGAAGACCAAAGAAGCGGCATCACTAGATTACAGTGTTGGAGAGGCAAATTGAAAACATCATTGACCTTCATCAAAAACAAACCAGACAAATCTGTTTTGAAGAAAGAACAATACTTCTTAGAAACAAAGAGGAATGACTTCATTTCATGTACCCAGGACATGTTATCAGGAAAGCTAAGGCCCTGGAAAAGGCATCGTGTTTGGTCAAGTAGAGGTCTGCAAGGATGAGTAAGACCATCAATGAGATGGATTTATATAGTGGCTGCAACAAGGTTCTCAAACATAGTAATGATTGGGAGGGTAGGACAGGCCCTGGTAGTGATTTTGTACTATTATCTATCGGGTAGCTAGGAGTTAGAGCAGGCTCAGTGACGCTGACCGACAATCATATCTCTATCTCTCTCTATCTATTATTTTCTATAATCTCTCCCTCTCTTTGTATGTGTATGTATATGTGTGCATGATCATATATATATACATTTCATAAAAATCAACTGTAATTAATTTTCTAGCTAGAAATTTTAGGAAATTACAGATATTTATAAGAACTAATAAGAGTCTTTTGCACTATGACTACATAGAAGATAAGCAATCAGACACCAAATTAATTTACACACTGGAAATATCATTGTTAAGTCCTTTATATTTTTATAAAGATAACTTTCATAAAATTATGCAATAAAAAGGATAATTTCAAATATATAGAAATTATATAGAAGGAAAATTAGAAAAATTCTTAAAGCAACTGAATATGTTATAAATAAATAGGAATGCCATAATAACTTCACAATGCAGAAAATAAACAACTGTGACTGTGCTATGAAAAAACAGCACAATGCCATAAGACTGATGAGAAAGAGTGGAGGAGACAGGAAATGGATGAAATACCTTCACTTAAGCGAGGGTAATCAACACGTATGTAATGAATATAATTGCTAAAAGTATGACATCTGAAGTAAAATATATAATTTGAATTTAAGATTTACCAGCACATAGCAAGTTACTTGCTTACACATATTAGGTGGTCCCGTTAACCAATGTTCTTAATGTTCCCTACATTTTTTGTGTTATTTTCTCTCAGGAATTTAAACAAAGTAGATTCTCCATATTTTCACATTGATGTACATTTTAGATACTTTATTGTATCTGTGGAAAATACTGATCTTCTAAAATAAGCCGCCCTTAAAAATAGCAGCATATTCTGTGTATTCAATATATAGATAATTATAGTCCTTGGAATAAATGAGAGTATAATAGTTGAACCAATTTTATTACATATTGTCATGTTAGTATATGTACTGAAACTACTTGTCAAACCAGACAGTTGTTTATTTTTGCTTTCACTTTTAGTAAATGAGCTTTGTGGAAATAGGGTCTCTCTTTGTTCTTTTGACAGCTTGCTCTGTTCATCACATGATATGTGGGATTATCAAATCAGTAAGATTTCACTTTCTAAAATAAATTATGAAATGAGATAAACTTTCTGAATTGTTCTAAATGCAAATTTCAAGTTAAACTTGAGATCACGGTTTAAATTTAAAACATGGAAACTGACAGAAACTATTCAGGATTGTTTATGGCAGTGGTTCTCAACCTTCTTAATGCCGCGACCCTTGAACACAGTTCCTCATGTTGTGGTGGCCCCTCAACCAGAACATTATTTTTGTTGGTACTTCATTACTGCAATTTTGCTACTGTTATGAATCAGGCAACCCATATGAAAGGTTGAGAACCATTGGTTTATGGGGATTCAAAGGTTCTTCAAAAATAAGCAAAAAAAGAAAAACAAAATCCACAAGGTGAGAGTTCATATAATTTCTAAGCCTAAAATTAAATATAGAGAGCAAAGGTGTATAGACAATCTGAGAAAATGAGATCTTTTTGAGTAACAAGGAAGAATGGGCTAATATATATAAGGGGGTACCCCCCAAACCGGAATTGCGCTGGGCAGAGGGGAGCTTCTGTAGTGCACACTTGAGGTGCACTTCTACCAACTTGCTCTGAGTTACTGCACCCAGTGGTGTTGCCTGGGAAGGTTCTCTCAGGTCACAGTGAATTTTTTCATAACAGCAGTTTTTCTTGAACCTCGTTTTTTGTGAAGGCCAATTTATGAGAACAGTGTGCGGCTTTGAAATTTTGTTTCCTGCTTGGGAAAAATGTTGTAGAAAAACTCAATCGATGACAAAGGATGAAAAATGAGTTCATTAAAAAGGCCTGATTTGTGGCAGATGGGGAACGGGTTTTGCCACCAGGGCAATGCACCTGCTCACGCCACCATCTCAGTGCACCAGTTTTTGGCAAAACCCAGCATGTTTCTCTTGCCCCATGCACCTTACTCACCTGATGTGGCTCAGTGCAACTTCATTTTGTTTCCACAAATAAAGAGGGACATGAAAGGAGAGCCATTTGATGATGTAGAAGAGGTGAAGAGAAAAGATGGAGGTGTTGTCAGCCATCCAAAGAGATGAATTAGAAAAATGTTTCTGAGAATGGAATCCAATTTGACAAATGTAAAATATAATGAAGAGAGCTTTCAAGGTGATAAGATTGTCTTACAAAAAAAATTAAATACATAGCTTTGAAAAAAAATCCATTTTGGGGGGTGTACCTTGTGTGTGTGTGTGTGTAATAAAGGACCATGGTATTATTATTATTATTTCTTTTATGAAAGGTATAAGGCAGAAAAAAAATTTTTTTAAGGCAGAAAAATTGAAGGTGTCAACCTCTAAATGTGATCTCTTTTTCCTGCTAAGATGGACTTTAGATTATCTCAGCTTAGCCATAGGTCTGCCTTTTCTCTTTTTTAAAAATCGTTTTATTAGGGGCTCATACAACTCTTATCACAATCCATACATACATCAATTGTGTAAAGCACATTTGTACGTTCATTCCCTCATCATTCTCAAAACATTTGCTCTCCACTTAAGCTCCTGGCACCAGGTTCTCAATTTTCCCCTCCCTTCTTGTTCCCCCCTCCCTCATGAGCCTTTGATAATTTATAAATTATTATTTTGTCGTATCTTTCCCTGTCCGATGTCTTCTTTCACCCACTTTTCTGTTGTCCGTCCCCCAGGGAGGAGGTCACATGTAGATCCTTGTAATCGGTTCCCTCTTTCCAACCTCTACACTCACACCACTGGTCCTGAGGGGATCATCTGCCCTGGATTCCCTGTGTTTCTAGTTCCTATCTGTACCAGTGTACATCTTCTGGTCTAGCCAGACTTGCAAGTTAGAATTGGGATCATGATCGTGGGGAGGGGAAGGGGTAGGAAGCATTTAGGAACTAGAGGAAAGTTGTATTTTTCATCGTTGCTATATCACACCCTGACTGGCTGGTCTCCTTGCTGAGACCCTTCTGCAAGGAAATCTCCAGTGGCCTACTAGTGGGCTTTGGGTCTCCACTCTGCACTCCCCCCATCATTCACTATGGTAAGATTTTTGTTCTGATGATTCCTTATACCTGATTCCTCCAGTGGCCTACTATTGGGCTTTGGGTCTCCACTCTGCACTCCCCCCATCATTCACTATGGTAAGATTTTTGTTCTGATGATTCCTTATACCTGATTCCTTCGACACCTCGTGATCACACAGGCTGGTGTGCTTCTTCCATGTGGGCTTTGTTGCTTCTGAGCTAGATGGCCGCTTGTTTACCTTC
>NW_022111300.1:19579036-19690163 GCF_000313985.2 Echinops telfairi
TGATTCCTTCGACACCTCGTGATCACACAGGCTGGTGTGCTTCTTCCATGTGGGCTTTGTTGCTTCTGAGCTAGATGGCCGCTTGTTTACCTTCTCTGCTAGACCATGAGCCCCTTGAAGACAGGCTATGTGTGATAATCATCTTGGTATTTTCTGCCTCTCATTTAGGGGAATGGTAAATCCCCAACAAATGTTATTTGAATGATTTAATAAATATAAAATCTTTAATGAGTGTCAAGAAAGCTGGGTTCTGTTCACTTCACTTACAACAAACCATACATTATAAAATGTTATTAGCTATTATGCCTGTTGAACCAACACCACAGGTTAACTCTGTACAACACAGTCCTGCTCTGCAGAAGAGATTATTGCTCTGTGAAGAGACCTTTCCTGGGGCATTTCCTTTGCCCAGGCAGAAAGCAAATGCTTCTTCCTTCATGCTCCCATTGAGCCTTAACAATATCTCTAATAAAATAGATAGAATGCAAAACTTTGTTTTGTTTTTTTACATGAAAGTTTTACAAGTTATTCTGAGGATACTGGTCTAAAGATCTGTTTTTTAGCATCATAGAAAGGACTTGACAATGCCTATTGTGTGAGGTGAGAGGAAGCATATTGAGGTAAATGGAATAGTTCCCATCCACAATATGTCCATGTCCTAATTCATGAGACCTGTGATTACATCATCTTGTAGGGCAAAGGGACTTGTTATCCAGGCGACCCCAATGTAAACACAAAGAGCAGGCAGGGGAGCGATGTGATGATGCTTTGTTGTTGCTGTTATAAGGAGCGAGGGCTGAGGCTATGGAATGTAGTCTCTAGAATTTACAAAATGCAAAAAAGACACTTGATTTTCAAGATTCCTGAAGGAATCCACAAGTCTATAGTTTAACTCAGTGAGACTGACTTTAGGTTTCTAACATACAAAATTTTTTTCTATGATTGTTTTCTTTTTTTATTAATCATTTTATTGGGGCTCATACAACTCTTATCCCAATCCATACATACATCAATTGTGTAAAGCACACTTATACATTTGTTGCCCTCATCATTCTCAAAATTCGCTTTCCGCTTGGGTTCCTGGAATTAGCTCCTCATTTTCCTTTTCCCCCTCCCCCTCTATCCCTGCTCCCCTCTCCCTCGTGGACTCTTAATAATTTATAAATTATTATTATATCTTATCTTACACTGCCCTGCATCTCCCTTCACCCACCCTTCTGTTGCCCAGCCCCCAGAGAGGGGGTTATATGTAGATCCTTGTGATAGATTCCTCCTTTCTACCCGCCCCCCCCTTCCCTCCCAGTATCACCACTCTCACTGCTGGTCCTGAGGGGTTCATCTGTCCTAGATTCCCTGTGTTTCCAGTTCCCATCTGTACCACTGTGCATCCTCTGGTCTAACCAGGTTTGCAAGGTAGAATTGGGATCATGGTAGTTGGGGGGAGAAAGCGTTTAAGAACTAGAGGAAGGTTGTGAGTTTCAACATTGCTATACTACACCCTAAGTGACTCATCTCCTCCCCACTACCCCTCTGCAAGGTATGTCCAGTTGTCCACAGATGGGCATTGGGTCCCCATAACGCGCTACCCTCATTCACGATGATATGATTATTTTTTATCCCCCAGCCTTTGGTGCTTGAAGCCTGGTCCCTTTTGGCCCTTCATGATCACACATGTTGGTGTGCTGCTTCCATGTGGGCTTTGTTGCTTCTGGGCTATGTGGCCGCTTTAAAAAATTTAATGTTGTTTTAAGTCATTGAAGCCCTTTATAATTTGCATGACTTGGAAGGATTGCTGTTCAAACAAAGACTCCCAAAAGCCATGCAATGAGTAATTAGACAAAACACTTTCAACCTAATTTCAAAGAGATCCCTTCGCTGACCCTTCACTAGACATACCCATTGCCACCAAGTGGCTTCTAACTCGCAGAAACTCTGTAGAGGGTTTACAAGGCAGGAAATATTTACAGGAGCAGGTTGTCTCACGTTTCTCCCAGAGTGTCTGGTGGCCTTGAACCTCCAACTTTGGGGTTAGCAGTCTAATACCTGACTGTGCCACCAGATCTACTTTACCCTTAATTAAACTTACCAATAACCTATGTTACCTGCAGAAAAAAATCTATATTAAGAGCAATGGGACAATAACATGTTATGTGATATAGTGCTTATGCAGTTAAAGCAGCTGAGCATCTGCAAAGACCTGTAGTGCATACCTAAAAATATGACTCGAAACATCGAACTGTTTGTGAAGATTACATGACTTCTGCCCAAAGCGCTAGAGAAGCTCAAAACAGACTGTTATCACGCCACTTGCCATGATACAAGAAAGCTTCTTGGAAGAAGACAGGGCTTCTCAAGAAACGAGAGGGAGCACCCACAGTCATTTTACCTAGAAGGTATGGCATGAGCAAAAAAAACTGGCTTACAGTAGCAAAGAGATCTGTCAATGTTTCTGCAAGCAATAGGATCTGACTACAGAAGAAGATAGGAAAATATGAAGAGAAGTGGGAGAGAGTTGGGGTGGGGGTGGGGGTGGGGGAGAACCAACCAGATACCAGTTTCATGGGTTAGATACCAGTTTCATGGGTTAGAACTTGACCCTGTACTTAGAGTGGAGTCTTTAGTCTCTGAAATGGAGTTTCTTTGATTATCAAATAATTTGTGCTTGGCTATTAATCATCTGAGGGAACCTTAGTTGTATGATGGTTACACATTGGGCTCCCAACTACTAGGTCAGCAGTTCAAAACCACCTGATGCTCCCAGAAAGAAAGAAAGGGATTTTTGCACCCATAAATAGTTACAGTCTTGGGAACTCACCTGGGCATTCTGCCCTGTCCTATAGGGAAGGTTTTTTAATGACTGTGTGCAAGTAGATCAACAGGCCTTTCTTTGAAGGCACTACTGAGTAGAGTCTAATCACCTATGGTTAATCCTCACTGCCTTCAAGTCCATGCTGACTCCTACAGACCCTTTAGGACAGAGTTTACTTGGAAATAGTCAATGTTTCATTAGCCATTTTGTTGAAAGCAGCTAAGTTACACCAACATCTTCAGGTAAGAATTGACTCTTCACTCTCTTCCATGGGTGCTGTGCTACACTAACCATTGCATACATAGAAAGAATTTTATGTTTGATGAATCCACACGTAGTATTACATTTGACAATAATGAGATTGCTTACCAATGGAAGGAGACACTTACGGCACACAATTGAAGCAAAGAAACAGTACTTAACTATGTGGTAGAAGTTGTATCTTTTTATGGGTTCCCCCATTTTACAGAAAAGCAATTGTTATTTAAGCATGTGGAGTGGTTGTTCAGTCTTGGTTATGATTCCTCAGTGTAATTTAAAAATAGGATTGGATATATAAATTGATAGCTTTGTTTTTGAAAAGATGCCTTAGGAAATAAAGATAAGATAGGGTATTATTTCACTGAATGATTTACATCAGATTTATTAAATAAAATAGTAAGAGAAGTGTAAATTACACATTTTTACATATATGTATGTATATTAAAAATAGCTATGTGTCATGATACTTTTATAAAGATAACCAAGTTATCTCTATTTCTAAGTTAATGAATGCTCTCGGTAATATTTCCTTTAAACAGTATAAACTGCTATTTCTAATTGGGGGAAAAAACCTAAAGTGGGAAAGTACTTTTAGAGTTGCCATCATCCACAAAAGTATGTGTTAGATACTTTTTGCTACGTGAATTAAATTATCTCTGTAATGAAATTAATCACTGGCTAATTAAACAAGCACCACTGGTACTTAAGAAAGGATTTTTTAGGATACTATATTTAAGAAAATTCATGAAATGAAGTCAAGACATTGAAGTTATTGTATATATATATATATATATATATATATATATATATATATTATATATATAATATAAACATATATAGCCAAATGAAATAAGGTACAAAATCCTAAAATTAGAAATAGAAATCAGCTACTTTTTCAACAAACTAAAATCGATTGTTTTGTAATAATATGTCCTCTAGGATATTACCTTACAAACTTATTTACATATTAAACTATAGTAGAGGCTTACATGAAGATTATATATAATATAATAGATACAATCCATGGGTTTTCTCTAACAACAAGGGAGTCTTGATGGCTCTGTGAGTACATATTGGATGCTAATTGCAAGTTTGCCATTTCAACTATACCAGCCATTCCATGGGAGAAAGGGAGAGATTTATAGTCTTAGAATCCCTATTCAGAATTCTGAATCCCTGAGTCCGAATTGACTGTGAGGAGCTATGGGTGACAATGACTGGAGAGCAATCAGTTTGCTTTCATTTTTTAGTTTTAGTTCTTTTTTTACTCCTTTAGGCAGAAATAGCCTAAATCAGATATACTATGAACTTTGTAAATAGTACCAAATCATTGTCAGCTATCATACTGGAAGATGAGCCCCTCAGTTCAGAAGGTTCTAAAAATACCACTGAAGAAGAGCTGAGTTTTTCCAAGCAGTGGATCATAATTATATGTGTATGGAATAAAGCTTTTGCAACCTTCGTTTGCTGATGGGGAATGACTCAAAATGAAAAGAAACAGGTACACACACGTATTAACAATTATAATGTATAAATTATGAATCTAGGAAAATTGAAGTCATCAAAAATTAAATGGTACACATAAAGATTGACATTCGAGGCATGAGTGAAATGAAATGGACTAGTATTAGCCATTTTTTAGTCATATAATCATATGGTTTACTGTGCTGGAATTGACAGATTCAAGAGGAGTGATGTTGCATTTATCATTAAAACTAAAGCTTCAAGATCTCTCTTGAAATATAATTGTATCTATGATAGGGTAACTTCTATGCACTTTACAGGAAAAATTCAATGAATACAATTACTTTTAAAGTTTATGCACAAAACACTAAAACTAATCATGAATAAATTGAAGAGTTCTACAATTTCTTCAGTCTGAAGGTGATAAAACAAGCCATTAAGATACTTTGATAATTATTAGCAATTGGAATGTAAAAACTGGAAACAAAAGAGAAGACACAGAATTTGGAAAATGTGACTTTGGTGATAGAAATGAAGGTGGAGTTAGCATGATTGACTTTTCCATGACCTATGACTTCTTCGTTGCAAACACCTTATTTTTCAAACAACACAAACAGCAACATGTGAATCTTACCAGATAGAATACAAGGAAGCAAATTGATTAGTTCTGTGAAAAGAGACAATGCAGAAGCTCAATATGATTCTCCAGGGGCTGATGATGGAACAGACTATCAAATGCTCATATATAAGTTCATATTAAGGTTAAAGAAAATTAAAATAAGTCCAAAAGAGTCAAATGATGACCTTGAGTATATCCCACATGAATTTCAAGAGCATTTCAAGTACAGATTTGAATCACTGAACACTAATGCTAGATGACATCAAAACATCACATATGAAGAGAAAAAGATAAGAAAAAAAGAAAAGACCAAAGTGGGTGGTAGAGGAGACTCCAGAATTTGCTCTTGTGATAGAATAGCTAAAGCAAACGGAAGAAAGGATAAAGTAATCAAGCTAAACAGAACATTTCAAAGGGCAGTGAGAGTATACGAATTAAAGTATTATAATGAAGGGTGCAAAGACTTGGAGTTAGAAAAGTCTCCATTTGCAGTATTATAAGGTTTTATGGATAAAACACTGAATGAAGGAGGAAGTATCAAAGAAGATGGAAAAATATGCAGAGTTCTTATACCACAAAGAACTGGTTGATATAAAAACATTCCAAGAGGTAGCATATGATCAAGAACCAATAGTACTGAAGAAAGAAGTTCCAGCTGCATTGAAGGCATTAGTAATAAACAAGGCTCCAAGAATTGATCAAACACCAATTGAAATGTTTAAATAGGCTAATGAAGCACTGGAAGCACTTTTGGCTATGCCAAAAAATTTGGAAGACAGCTACCTGGCCAACTGACTAGAAGAGATCTATATCTGTACCCATTCCAAAGAAAGATGAATACAGAAAGTGTTGAGCAAAATAATTCATTTATAGGTAGGTAAAATTTTGCTGAAAATCATTCAACAATAGTTATAGCAGTGCCTTGGTAGGGAGCTGACTGAGGCTCAGACCAGATTCATCAGAGTATGTGGAAGAAGGGATATCATTGTTGATGTCAGATGGATCTTGGCTGAAAGCAAGTGTTTACTTGAGTTTTATTGACAGTGCAAAGGTATTTGACTGTGTGGATTATAATAAAATGTAAATCCTTGACAAAAATGAGAATTCCAGAGCACATCATTGTACTCATGCACAACCAGTACTTAGACCAAAAGGCAGTTATTGGTACAGAACAAGGGAATAAAAGGCTTACAGTCAGTAAGGTCACCAAGGTTGTGTCCTTTCATCATACTTCTTCAATATGTATGGTGAGCAAATGACCTGAGAACGTGGACCATATGAGTAAGAACACGGCACCAGGACTGGAGGGAGGCGGATGACACAGCCTTCCTTGCTAAAAGCTAGGAGGAATTGAAGCACTTGCTATTGTAGATCATAGATTGCTGTTTTCAGTACGGATTGTAACTCAATACAAAGAAGACTGAAATATTCACAGCTGGACCAATAGACAGCATCGTGATAAATGAAAAATATGATACTGTCAAGGATTTCATTTGCTTGACCCACAATCAATGCTCATAGAAGCAGCAACTAAGTAATCAAATGATGTATTGCTGTGGGACAATTTGCCGCACAATACCTTTTCCAAGTGCTAAAGTGCAAAGATGTTCCTGTGAAGAATAAGGTGCATTTCAATCACTTCATCTACTTATAAAAGTTGAAACTGGACTAAGGAAGACCAAAGAAGAATGGATGCACTAAATTATGGGGCTATTGCAACATTCAAAAGTGCCAGGGACTGACAAAAGAACAAACAAATTTGTCTTGGAAAAAGTACCTTTTCCAAAAATGCATCTTACAAGTCAGGATCATGAGTGTTTCTTACCTACTTGTGATATACTATCAGGGGAGACCAGTCCCTGGAAAAGGACAGCACGTTTGGTAAAGTAGACGGCTCAGTAAAAATGAAGACCTACTATGAGACAGATTGACACATTAGTTACAAAAATGGGCTCAAACATAACCATTGTGAGGATGGTGTCGTATTTGGTAATGTCACTCTGATAGTTGTTTTTGTTCGTGGTAGGTCCCCTCGAGTCAGTCCCAACTCCGAGCAATCTGATGTAGGCTCTCTGACATGGCTTATCTTTTTAGGAGGAGACAGCCTCAACTTTGACTCACAGAGTGGCTGCTGGGCTTAACCATTTGACGGTGCCCTCAGCCCCTGTCTACTTCACCTGCAGTACCACCAGAGCTCCTGATCTAACACTGATAGCACTATTAATAATTCCAGATATTACTCTAAAAACTCTATATGTATTGTTTTGTTTCATTTATCAATCAACTTGTATTAGACCCTATTTTATTTCCATATTCTCGAGGAATAATTCCAGGTATTACTCTAAAAACTCTACATGTATTATTTTGTTTAATTTTCTCAATCAACTTGTGTTAGGCCCTATTTTATTTCCATATGCTCCAGGAAGAGACACAAATACAGAGTCATTGAATAAGCTTAATCAAAATCTGAGTTAGTAATAGAATGCAAGGATTTACTGTAAATTAAAGAAGGAACACAGCAACATGAAAAACTAGGGAAACATAAATTACATCCACAGCTTGTATAATACATACTGCAAATATGATTTCATTTTATGGGAAAATGCTCAATATATAATGCTATGTTAATAAAGTAGGACATAAAACCATAGTATAATATGCTTTCAAACTGGTAAAATATGAATTAAAGAGTTAAATACAAACAATTAAACCATAGGAAACAGAAGAAAACCCAGATGGATTTTTAATTGACTATGGAATAGCCAAGTATTTCTTAAGCATAAAACAATGAAATAAGTCATAAAGAAAAATCTGGATGCATTTACTACAAGCAAAATTTAAAGTGTTTATGTAAAAGTGAAATTTTTGAGGCTAAAAAATCAAAAGAAATAAAGTTATTTAAATAATTAGAAAACTTGCCATAAGAGATCATACAAATCAACAGGAAAATCAAACAATAATATCTAGGCAACATATGAGCAAAGAGCTGTAACACGTCAAAGATGCATAGTTCATGTGTTAATTAGATATTACAGAACATCGAATATTATCTAAATAAAAAATTTTTAAGTTAAAAATGAAGAGAGGTCATCCATCCTCTTATGCCTATTTACAAAATTTCTCAATAATCACAATAGAAAGTTTTTCTCCTTAAATTTTGACTTTACATTCTTAGATTTGAGAATTCATGTGAACGTCCCTCAATGGGTTAATTCCCTCTAATTATTTCTGTCTTCTATCTGTATGTGTGTGGAAAAGGAGGCGCGCGAGGCAAGGCCTATCTATTGTGGTTGTTTGGTGCCACTGAGGCAGTTCCAACCCATCGGGACCCTCTGCGTAACAGCACGAAACATCCCCTCACAACGGTCATTATGTTTGAGCCCTGGTTGCAGCCACTGTGTCCATCCATCTCACGAAGGTCTTCTGATTCACAACCTGCAGAGGCAGATGACCCACCTGCTCGCTGAGAAAGATCAAGGATTGTACCTGTCAATATGGATTACAACTCAATGTAGAGGAAGCCAAAATCCTCACAACTAGACCAATAGGTCATATCATGACAAATGGAGAAAAGATTGAAGTTGTCAAAGATTGTTTTGCTCATGCAAGCAACAGTCCAAAGACCAAACAATGCATTGTATTGAGAAAATTCGATGCACAAGACCTCTCTAAAGTGTTGAAAAACAAGGACATTGCTTTGAGGACTGAGGTGCACCTGATCCAAGCCATGGCATTTTCCATTGCTTCATATACATGTGAAAGTTGGAGAATGAAAAAGGAAGACCAAAAAAGATTTGATGCATTTGAATTATGGTGCTGACCAAGAATATGAAAGTATCCTGGACTGTCAAAAGAACAAAGAAATTTGTCTTGGAAGAGGTACAGCCAAAAAGCTCCACGGAATCATAGATGGGAAGATTTCATCTCACGAACTTTAGACATGTTATCAGAAGACACCAGTCCTAGAAAAGGATATCATGGTTGGTAAAGTAGAGGGGCAGTGTGTTAGTCCAGGAAGATGAAAGAAACAAATTCATAAAGATGCATACATGTATAAGAAAAAGCTTCATATAAAGAGTAATTGTACATTAAGAAAACATCTCAGTTCAGTCCAGATCAATCCATAAGTCCGATATTAGCCCATATGTTCAATACCAATCTCTTAAGTCCTCTTCAGTCTCACAAAATATGCAATAATGCTAAATGCAGGAAAGATCATAGGCCAATGGGTGGGAAGTCTTATGGATCGAGTGGCGTTGTAAGCATCACAGTGCTGGCAGGGGTCTCCGTGTGACTTCTCCAGCTCTGAGGCTCTCACTCACTGCCATCTGCTTGTTTCCACGTGTCTTGTCAACTGCAATGTCTCTCAGGGACTGAGCAGAGGGAAAGTGTGTCTCCCACCTCCAAGGAGAAATACAGGCATTCCCAGAATCCTCAGGAGAAGGCCATGCCCACACAGAGGTCTCAATTGGCTATGACCTGATTGACAGGCTGGACTCCACCCTTTCACTCTTAATCCCCTCAAATTGACAAATGATAATATAACTACCACAGACAGTGAAAAAGAGCAAGAATTACAATAGTTTCAAACAGACTTCAAATGAGAATCTACTGGAAAATCATTTCAGTCCTTTTTTACTGTCCAAAATAAGTAAAATTGGGTATACCTTATATATCTAATTTTGTGTTTCAAAAATAAAGTAATTATATTTGTAACCATAACTCAAAAAAACCCAAATCATAGTCATCCAGTTGATACTGACATAGAAACTGAACAAGCCAGAGCAGAACAGTGCCAGTGGATTTCTGAAACAAAATCTTTGTGGGAGTTGAAAGTTCCATCTTTTTCACATGGAATGACTGGTGATTTGAATTGCCAATCATGTGATAAGTAGCTCAATTTGTAGCTCAGTATGCTACCAGGGCTTAGAATAATTATACCAACACTGAAGCACAGCACTGAGGACAAATATGTTAAATTCCCAATTGAGTCTACTGCTTTTCACTGATGTTTCCATGAAAGAAGGAAATATTTTCTTTAACAGAGCGACATTTAAGAAGGAGAAATATGTAAGCACATTTTCATTCACTCTGATATTAATTTTCAATCTAATTTTTGTTATAGCTGTGTCACATGGGGTAGATTCCAACTCATAGCGATCCTATAGGACAGAGCAGAACTGCCCCTTAGCATTTGTGAAGCAAACAGAAAGAAGCCCTACTGCACAGTAATTAAGAGACACTCCTCTACTAATTGAAAGGTTGGGGATTTGAACTCATCAGCCAGTCCTTGCAAGATGTGGCAGTCTGCTTCCATGACGATTTACAGTCTTGGAGATCCTGTGGTATAGTTTTACTCCATCCTATAGGTTTGATATGGGTAGAAATATACCCGATAGCAATGGATATGGTTTGGTTGGAATCTTTACAAAAGCAGCCTGTGAGGAGAGCTGCTGGTGGATTCCACTACTGATCTTCTGGTGTCGCACATAGGTATTTAACCACTCTGCCATCAGGGATCCTTTCTACTTAGTTACTAGTTAAAATAGATGCAGATCTGTGACAGTCAGCAATATGCAGGCCTCCCCTGACAGATAGTAGTGGCTATGCATGCGGTGCAGTGGCCAAGAATCAACTGAGCTTCCAGCATGGCTGACAAAAATTCTACCACTGACCTACTACTGCCCACGGCTGCTAGTCCATAGAATATGAGAAGCATTCAATAGGTTATCTGCATGAACATTATATTTTTTAGGCCAAAACACATTTAGGAAAAAAGCAATTGGTGTAGGGGGAGCTTTAAAAAATGGTGTGGGGGCTACCTCTGTCTACCTCTGAATACAAAGGGGAAGAAGAATCAAATGCATTAGCCCAAGACCGATTCCTATGCCCTCACCTCCAAGTTTCTCACCAATTCTGACATGAGCCGTTCATCTGACAGCACTGTCAGCGCCTCTTCTGGGTCAATAATCCTGTGACAAAAGTCACAGCCTATGTTCACAATGGTGGGGCTCATTATGGAAGCAAACAGGTTACCATTTGGGCTCAAAAATGTTGAGGACACAGTTCTTCTAGTCAGGAACATATCTTTTCAGTCATGCCCATAGCTCTTGGACTTTAGCCTCTCGGTCACACAGCCCTCTGACCTCCGTCTTTCTCAGACAATGTTAAAAACCTCTTTAATCCGTGCCAATATATACCCCCAAAGACATGCCACTGTTTCCTCAGCCTCAGCCCTCAAGTGCTCAGCTCTAGCTCCATGGGTCAGCAAACCTAGTTTCTCAGTGAAGTGCCTAGAAGCACTTCCTTCAGCTAGTGAACCTCCTGCCCAGGGACTCTCAGCTCTACTGGCTTCCTGGCCACCAAGCATATCACTGTGCCTTACGCTCTGATGCTTGTTCTGCTGCTGCTTCTCTGGTGAAGCATCTTTTGGTTCCCTGGCTTGAGGAGGGTCAATGCACAAGGATCTTGGGGTCTGAAGAATGTGCTCCACTTCTGATCCTTCTTTCTTAATGGTGGTGAGACCCTCCTCCATCTTGTTTTTGAGATGACTCATTTAGTAGCCAGTGCGATGGCAAAATTGACCAATCTTCACATCAGAATTACACATTTTTACAGTCCTAAGTCAGCCTATTAACAATCACTCACAATCATATAACCTATCAGCATCTTTCCCTACCTTCTTTTACCTAGACCCATCAGGGAAAGCTGAAATATCCCCAATCTGCACGGCCCCTCTGTCATTTGGTGGAAATGACAAAGACAATGGTTAGAAGAGCCATATCAAGTAAACCACCATACTGCAGGAAGAAAACCTACTTAATACCGGATTTCCTTTGGTTTGTTTTCTCACCTTAGTTAGACTGCTTATTAAGAACTACTGTTTTAAGCCGGGGCAGAGGTGGGGGGGCGGGTTCCATAATGCTTCAGTCCTTCTATGTAAGCTAATTTACCTACAAGTTAATGATCCATTGGAGAGTACTATACAAATAAATGTTTACGAAATATTGTTCTTTGATGCCAATTATGATAATAGTAAATTACCAATTTGGGTCCACCCCCCCTTGGATTTAACCTTAATACTGCCATGATTTGCTTCATGCTTAGACATTCTATCAACAATAAGAATCTTGGTCATTTAAATTCAGCAAGTGATTTTTATTCATTATCTCAACAGATACTTTCTATACCACTGCTACTGGTGAATTCTAAGTAACCCACGATGAGTCGAGCCCTATGGAGCCCTTTTTGTATATCATCAAACTTGTGCTTTGCTTTTGACAATGTTGTTGACTACACTCAGGGCTATGCCATTCACAATAAGATTGGACTGTTGTAATTCTTAGGATTTTCCTTGGCACATGTTTCATAAGGAGATCTCTAGACTTCTCTTCCTAGTCAATGTTAGTGTGGAAATACTTATGAAAATTGTCTTTGCATCAAAACAACATTCAAGCCTCTACTGACAGATGGGTGGTGGCTATGCAGAAAGTGCATTGATCATAAATAAGTCTTTTTCCCACATGAAAGCGGACAATTCCACCACTGAACTGCCACAGGCCTCTGCTTCTAGCCAGCAGACTCTGGATGAGATGTCCACCCATGATTATGGTAGGTCACATGGCTATAGCAGCAGATTGGAGGGGCTCTCCAGCACGTCTTGAAGAACTCAGATCGATTTTTTGAGATAGAAGTGATAGGATTTCTGGGAAGGTACGGCAAGGACCTCTGAGCTGAGTGTAGAGTCTGACTGACAGCCATCCAGAAAGCAGCAACTGGAGATCAACCCAAGGAAATACTGCCTGACTACCACTAATAACTGCTGTGGAAAGGATCGCGTTATAAGGTCCTGGAGAAAACGGAACAAAAATCAAAACCTTAAAAATGACCAGTCGTCATATCAAGACTGGTAGATCCTGGTAGATCCTTAGTCAGTCTTTGGGTCTGGAATTGAATTCAATTGTTGGCCAATTTTCAGGCAAATGATAGGTCTAATAAGGGGAAAAACATGAGGGAGTTCCATACACTTTAGAATAATCAACTATGTGAGATCAGAAAGACAACATTTACTTATGGAAAAAATTCAGAAGGCGGGAAGAGTTAGCCAATATAAGGGTGGGAAACAAAGGGAGAGAGTGATGTAATTGGCAACACTTCATGGAGATGACATGCAATACCATGAAAGAATGAGCATACGGAATGTTGAATGGACAACTGATTTTCTCTATAAGCACAAAATTAAAAATCCAGTGCCATTGATTAGATTTCAACACATCAAGGCCTTATAGACCCGAGTAGATCTCGTCTTTAACATTTCCAAGACTAGAAAATCCTCCTGGGAGAAGAAAGCATTATCTTTCTCTAGCAGAGTGACTAGTGGGCTTGAATCACCAACCTATGATTTGTAGCTCAGTGGTTGATCCTCTGTGCCACCCTTTACCCATTCCCAATAAAAAGAACAATAAAACTAAAAGAACAAGAGACCTCAGTCCTAAAACTACAAATCATGTCGACTTGTGCCAACCTGTGACCTTAGAACAAGATACTCCATTCCTGAAAAAGCACACTGTGGATGGTTCTGAGATGGCAGCTTCCGGAGACCGGAAGCAGACAGTCTAGCTACACTGGGCCTTTACTCCTAACATCGGAAATGGGAAGTGAAACAGAATAACTTTAAATTGTGAAATTTCTTGCAACTCTTCCTACAGCTGTACAAAATAAGTACAAGTGCTAACACAAAACCACTACAAACGATTCTCCTGTTGGTAAAGGTGAAATTCAGACATGGCAGTCACGTAATGCCCCAGCCTCCCTCCAAGCCAATAGCAAGTCCTGGGATCTTCCTGTAGTCAGCAGAAAGCTACAAGTGGAATTATAGCAGTTTTCTTGAGATTCTATGGACAAGATGTCACAATATGCAAAATGAGTAATTAAAGACATTTAAACTTAATTTTTCTGAGATAGGTTTTCTGAGTTGAAAATGACTTTTCTGACATAGAAAGAAAATCTAATTCAAGAATTATTTTCAACAGGGGAGCTCTTGTATAATGGGCATGTCACACTTCACACTAAAGCATTCTGTGGTTAGTACCACTGTCATAGCTAAAACCCTGTAAGAGCAGGAAATGAAAATCAGGGAAATGGGCACATGTCATTGTCACTGGAGCAATCCAAACCAAACCAACCCAGTCCCATCGAGGCGATGCTGACTCAAGGTGACCCTATTGGGGAGGGTAGAACTACCCCTGTGAGTTTGCCAGACTCTAAACCTTTATTGGAGTAAAAAGCCCCACCATTCTCCTGCAAAGGGGTTCTGAACTGTGGTCTTTGAAGTTATCAGCCCAACTCATAACCACTCTGCCACCAGTGCTCCTTAGCCTCAGTAAAGGGACCAATAATAGTTAGTGATTGTCTGTCTTACTGCTGACAATATAGAAACTGGAGGGGGAGGGGGGCGGGAATACTGGACTGTGGACAAAAGATTTCCTTGGGTCAAACCCTGAATTAAAACAAACAAACAAAATAAACCTTGAGTGATGAATATCTTTTGTACTCTCTCTATTAGAACCAATTGATTGGTACAACTATAGCCAATTGATTGGCCATAACTAATTTAAGTTTAGCTAGGGCTGACTTCCTCACAAATGAAAAAATATCTTTGAAAAGCTTACTCCCCCTATGCGAATGAGAAAGAAAATGCAAACAATGTGTAATAGAGTCCACAATGGCAAATATTTAAATAGCAATATTACATTTGCATGCTGACAAATGGCTTACAATTCACATCTATTGATCTTCTGGGTAGCAATGTGCTGGCTTCTAACTTCTTGAAATTATGTTCCCAATTTTGTCTGCGAATCTGTCTTTTAAACCTCCTGATGGGATGATTACAAGTGGATCAATGGACATAAACAGGATTTAAGATTATTTGGCGTAAATGCTTTATTTGACTTGAGAAAACTTGAGGTTCAATGACAGTAAAGTGGGCACACCAATTATTAGAATGAGGATTCAGGGTTTTGAATTTGCACTTGTCAACAGGGGGTGGTGACCACTCCTTCCATTCTGATGCATGCGTGCACACAGAAAGGTGGTGGTGGTGGTGGTTAGGTGTTGAGTTGGTTCCTACTCTTAGCAATCCTATGGATGACAGAACTTTTCTAGATACACACACACACACAGACACACACACACACACACAGACACACGAGAGCTTCAGAAAGCTCATGGAAAAATGGAATTAAAAGTGGAAGGCAGATGTTTTGAGAATGATGATGGCAGCAAATGTAAAAATGTGCTTGGCACAATGGATGTATGTATAGATTGTGATAAGAGTTGTACAAGCCCCCAATAAAATGATTTTTTTTAAAAAAGAAAAGAAAATGAGATTTGGTCAATGAAATATTGCTTTCTATGAGTTTGGGCAGCTTTATTAACATATCAATTTATTAATTTTATGGGCTTGGCTCCAGCAGGAGCACCCTGAATGAGACACTTTTTCCTGAGCCTGTTTCCTCACCATAAAATGTTTTTTCCTTTCTTTAAAAAAAATTCATTTTGGCAAATGTTTTGAGAATGATGAGGGCAACAAATATACAAATGTGCTTGACACAATGGATGGATGGATGGATTGTGATAAGATTGTACAAGCCACCAAATAAAATGATTTTTAAAAAACGATAATGAAAATTATCCACAAATGGTTTCAAGCCACCCAATGTATGTGTGTATGTGAGTACTACTACAGAACTATTACTCCAAAGTCACACCAGCTTTTATTAATCCAAAAATATCAAAAGGTGAAGCTCTTGTTTCTTGACATGCGCTCCTGCTAGGTGTAGTACAATTCTGAAGGTACTGTTTCCCTCTCTCTAACCCTGCCTGGAAGAACCAGGGTGCTTCGATTTAGACCAAGGCAAAACAACAATGCTAGCAGCCACAAGGGACTCAAATCATGCCCCCTCTGATTTTTACAGAATGCAAATAATTTTCCCAAAGTGATGTATATATACTCGATCTCATGGTCTCTCTTCAAGCCATTGATAAAAATTTTAAGTTGCTCCTTGGATCAAGTGAATTCTCTAAGATATAGTCAATTAATATCCATAATCCCTTCTAAGACCCAAACCAAGCTCCCTACCATGATAACTCTTTACGACCTGTGGGGTGGCTGATGGTTTTGAACTGCTTACCTTGCACTTAATGTTACCACTACACATTATAGTATAGGGATTAAACCCTAAGTGATATAAATGTTGGCTTCTGTGCCTGTGGTTATAACCTCAGATTGGAGGAAGTTCTCTGCTGTGCTAAGAACAGGATTAAGGTGAAGGTGTGATTTTCCTCTTTACTAGAGGCTGAGAACCAACTTACTACCCTTGGTTTCTTTGGGGATGAGTTGGCTGAAAGACAGAAACCACATTTCCATCAAAGCCATTTCTCTGTGTTGTGTATAAGAGCCAGCTCAGAAGCACGGAGAGAAACCCTTGGACCACAAGGAAAAGAAAGCCATCGGTGAAGCACTTGTGAGATCTCTGTCTAAAGTGGCAGAGGCCGAGATCAGAGGAACTAGAGGCTGGGACACAGAGAACATGGGACACAGAACAGGAGCCAGGTTGAGCCCAGAGGTCAAGGTAAGGAGGCCGTAAGACAGAATGGTAGACTATGGGGCAGAGCAGTGGGAAGGTTTCCTGGCCCATAGAGACGAGAAGTTAAGGGACCAGGAGACTACAATTAGACTTGTTCCTGGTGGCACAATGGTTACTCATTGGGCTGCTAACTGCAAGTAAACAGTTCCAACCATCCACCCCTCTCCTATGAGTCTGGACCTACTTAATGACAGGGAGTTGTCTAAGAAGAGATGTGACTGCGGACCAATGACTGTCTCCTTACTATTTGCTGATCCTGACTTGTGTCAACCTGTCATCTCCCCTAATAGACCGTCACATCCATGAGTTCTGTGTGGTCACTACACCAACTTCTTGAACCCTGCAGTCAAGTAGTGTGTCAAGGGAGATAGGTGAAAGAAGGATGGAGGGGGGAGGTCTGCCTGACTTCTGCCTTGTGATAGTCAGGCTTCGGTTTGCATCTGGATAGCTCTCTTGTATAGCCAGAGGAGGTCAGGTGTGGTCTCTGCACTCTCCCCCACAAAACAATACATTTTATGACCTTGACCACTTTAACTGTATTTTGTAAGCAACTATGTTCAATAGTTCCTACCTCACACTACCAGTGATTTTTTGTTCTATTTTTTAAGCTCTTGAATGTCAGGAGAAAATTTACAGCACATTAAAAATTTGTTATGAAAATCTAATAGGGTGCTAAAAGGTATAGTTTTAATATGCATATAAGATTAAGTTCTTTAGCTTTATTATTATTCACTTGCTCTTTAGTTTTTTCTTTCTTTCTTTCTCCTCCTCTCTTCCATTGTGGAAACTCCATTTTATAATGGGCTACTGATCAGACCTGTTATTCTAATGGCAGAATCCCAAAGGAAAACATGTTTCAGATGTAACGTATTCCCCTCAGATTCCCTGGTGGTCATGGAAAGCAGGAGGAATTCTTGATGTATGAAGTCACTGTCACCATTGTCAAAGCACAGTAGTGTGGGAAATGAACCACAAAGAAAAGCAAAGGGTGTTTCTTCCAGAGCATCAGAATATTGGTGCATTTTTTTCATTAAATATTTCATAGTTAATCTTAATGTCTAAATGTCCCCAAACACATCTCAGAGACTGTTGAGGTGCACAAGGTAGCTAATTATTGGCATGTTTTTAAACATGAATATTTGAGAAATTAAGGACTCCTCATCAAAGTACAAACCTTAATTTATTGGGGGGAGAAAATGAAGATTCTGTATAGCTCCAACTTAACCTCCCATAGCCAATGGCACCATAAGTGGAACTCTCTCTCTCGCTTTTCTTTTAAAAACTTAATTTTAAGGTATGCATTTTTGTTCTTTAAATGCTTAAGTCTGAATTAAACCACCAAAAGGCCCAATAAAGTAATATTAAAGTTGGACTGAAATCCACTAGAGCAAGGCATGTGGGAGGAAGGTGACAATCCCTTTCCTGCTCCTCATCCCTAAATCAGACTGCTGTGTTAGGGTACTGTGAAGATCTAAGGCAGGGTGCCATCTTTCATGCCAGGAGGCATATGTTACAATCCCTGAATTAGAGAACAGCTATTGCCCCAAATGATTATTTTAACTACCCCGTCCTTTCTCAGTTTGGATGTAGGTCAGGTACCAAACGTTACTCTACAATCTTAGGAAAGACTAGCATAACGCTCCCTGCAGTTTTGTATCCAGTAATGCATTATAGGGTACACTGAAAATTAAAATATTGTAAGTCGTGCTTAATATGGGGAAGGGAATGTATTTATCACAGTAAACATCACTTCCCTGGAAGTGTCTCACAAAACAGCCACAGACAGTCCCAGTGTAAGCGGCCAAAGCAAACATTCAGGCATGAAAAGTCTTTTTCTTAACTTGCATTCAAGCTTCATCCTTTTTTCTGCAATAACTACAGCAAAGCCACAGTAGCTGCAGCCATTTGCATCTAAGGAAGAGATGTTTTGCTTTGGTGATATAGTTAATGAGTCTAAAAATATTCAGTATAATAATTCTGTCAAAGCCCCCACAGTCTCCTCAATGAGCGGAAGCCGGCAGGATTCCAACGGGGAGCCGAGTAATGAGCTCTCGGCGTTTGCTCCCACACCGTCCAGGCGAAATATACTTGGGCCTCGATGGTTCCACATCATTAGCAACACGAAACAAAGACACATGCTTGACTTTAATAAGCGACTGAAGTTGCTGGTTTACTAGTCTGCTCCTGCATGTGAACTCTGTTTCAGTATCTCACAATAGCTCCGTGCAAAGAGAAAGCAGGGAGGGCTGTGGCAAACAGGTTTAATTTAATGTGGCAAATAAATGATTGAGCAGAATGGGGGGGGGGCACAGAAAGTGATGAGTTTCTGACACCCAGTCTCCTGGGCTCACTGCAAACTGCAGTCTCTGTTGGAGGTGATGGTCACGGTGCGGTGCAGTGATCAGGCTATAGGCATATGTGACTGAGTTTTAGTTGATTTTCTTGCAAGACAGGAAGTGAACAAGCTTATTTCCCACTGGGAAAGGTTCAGACATGATTAACTTGGGCATGACCAAATAGGTCAATAATATGACAATGAATTTCTAGCACAATAATTAAGTGGGGAAATTTGTGTGATTTGTTCTTCTTGTTCTGCACACACCAATAATGCGTTAGCATGGATTTATTTAGTTTCTTTCATTAGGTGAAATCACAAAGCTACAATGTAAGATAGTGAGGGCCCGATTTGAATTCTTAAAAGATTTCTGTAAAAAAATATTAACATTTTGTTCCTGTGCTTTTATTTTTAGCATCTGATTTCCCATGCCAGTATTGAAGATGGGACCTAAAACCTATCTCAACATGCATACTAATTGTTTCTAGGGATGATTCTCATCTCTAATATCAGGGCTTACTAATATCCATCACACAGTAAAGGAGGAATTACTGGAGAAAACCAAACTGGTAAAGATAAATGCTTAGCTATGTATATGAGATGTGAATATATTTCATATTTATATGACTCCTGCCAGTTATTAAAGCACACACATACACATCTAAATCTTTGCATTGGAAGAGTAATCAGCAGTCATAAACTGTGATGTTTGGATGTTCCACTCATACAGTACTCATTCTTCAGTAGCTCAAAAACAGAAGAGGAAACTTTTCTGAAAAGGAATGATTTAGACGTATACATCCTTTAGTTTCACATGACAGCGTCATGTGACCTCAACGTCAGGGATTTACACTGCCTTTTCTAAATTTCATGATCTTGGTGTGTCTTTTTCAAAAACTATGATTAAGACCTTCCACTCCTACTTTTGCTGTTTGATATCTGACCTTCCCCCCATCATTTTATAGACAGCACATTCACGAAGAATGTCTTTAGCAAGAGAGCTAAGTATGACCAAGCCCAGCAGCAAGTCACTGGAAACATTCGAGTTGACATTAAATTGTTAATCAATATCCTTTGCTTATTAGAGCCATGCAACTATCTAGTCCACAAGGACACGATGAGGGGCTTTTCCTTTCGTTTGCATATATATATATATATATATATACATATATGTAAATATGAGGGGGTTTCAAGAAGTTTGTGGAAAAATTCCATTACCTTTTAACTCCATTTTCCCACAATCGTTTTGAAGCCACATTGTAAAAGGCCCTAAGAGTAAGCCTAGTGATCAGAGAACCAATAGGAACTGGATGTAATTTTGCATAGTTTAAGTGCATCCACTTTATAGTTGAGGGGACACATTTGGATTCTTTTTCTTAAGTTTAGTTTCATTCTCACCAAGCTGCACTTTTGAGAATGGGACTAATTTCTCACCTTGAGTGTTTGGCCCTTCTTCCACTTGTTCTTCATCAGTTTACCACAAGCACTAGTCCTTTGATCAAGCGGACCCATTCTTTCAGGACCCAGCCAGTGCTTTGCTGGTGTCAGGTGACCGCGATTCTATTGTTCTTCTTTATCTCACCTTTTCAAATCCTGTGATTAATATTTGTGAAAAATTTAGAGTCCAAATAAATTTCATTTGTTCTCGCTTCTTTGGCTTTATACTGACATGTATAATTTTAAAACAAATTAGTGGGCTTTATACTACATTTTAAATTTTGTTTGTAAAGTTAAGTCTTTGCTTTTTATAACTGAGATGAAAGAGGGACATTAGTTTGTTCCTCAACAGTGTGGAGTGTATGCTTTGGGGGAAATAAAAGACAACCAAATTTAGAAGTGTAGGCACAAGGGCAAAGCACTTCTGTGGTGTCAGTATTAAACTTTCCTAAGGAACATTTAGAAAGAGTATACATATGCATGCAAACATCTTGGATTTCAAATCACATAATTGCCCTTATTTACACATGCTTTTGTATGCTAAGGAACCCTGGTAGCCTAGTGGTTACATATAAGGCTACTAAGCACAAGGTCAGCATTTGGAAATCACCAGCCTCTCCTTGGGAGAAAGATGAGGCTTTCGAATCCTCTTCCAAATCCTCATTTACAGTCTCATAAGCCCACGAAGTCCCTTCTATCCTGTCTGATAGAGTCGCTGTGAGTTAAACCTTCCTTGATGGCAGTGAGTCTGGATTTGGTTTGATCAATATTATGCTCTTAGTGTATAAAAGAGCAAGGTTTAAAGTACTTGTCTTCAGAAAAGTCCGGAATGGTAAAGTTTAGACCTTGAAATTATGTTCCTTTATGAAAGAAGATGTCAACCACTTCTCTGTCAGCTTCTCATCCAAGAATGGCTTGTGTGGTGCTGTGATGCTGGTACTTCCGATGTCAGCAGGGTCACCCAAGGTGAACAGATTTCAGGGAAGCTTCCAGACTAGGAACAGACTATGGAGAAGGACTTGTCTGTCTACTTCAGAGGAAGTCGCCACTAGAAACCTAATACATAGCATGAAAAGATTGTCAGATACCGAGGTCTAATGAATGGAAGCAGAACATTGTCAGAGCCAGTGCCACAGGATGGGGCCCTCGGGTCAGAAGGCACTAGTTAATGTGGCTTAGGAGGAGCTGCTCTGTCAAAGCGAGTCAGCCATCATGATCTGAATAGAGTAAGCCTGCGGGAGGAAAGCCTTCCGAGTCTTCACTTGCGGATGAGGGAAAACTCCAAATGAGAAGAAACATCTGTAAAAATCCACTAATAATTGGAGCTTGGAATGTACAAAATATGAATCTAGGAAAATTGGAAGTTTTCATAAAAGAGATAGAATGCACAAAGATCAATATCCCAGAAATTACCGAGCTTAAATAGATTGGTATTGGCTATGTTGAATTTAAAAAATAATACAATTTACTATGCTAAGAATGACACAATTATGAAAAATTGCATTGTATTCACTGTTAAGGACATTTCAAGATCAATCTTGAAAGATAATGCTGTCCATGGTGGTATTATATTTACTCACCTTCAAGGAAAACCAAACAATTCAACTGCTACTCAAATTTATGCACCAATCACCAAAGCTAGTGATGAAAAAATTGAAGAATTCTACCAAGGCCTTTTCAGAAATTTATCAAACATGCAGTCAAGATTCATTGATAATTATTGGCAATTGAAATGTAAAAGTCAGAAACAAAGAGGAGGAATAGCAGTTGGAAAAATATGGTCTTGGTGATAGAAATGAAACTGGAGATAATATGATAGAATTTTGCAAGAACCAACAAATTGTTCGGAGCAGATACCCTTTTACAACAAAACAAACATCACCTATACACAGGGACTTCTCCAGGTAAAATGCACAGAAATGACATTGACTATATCTATGGGAAGAGACTATGGAGAAGCTCAAAATAATAAGCAGCTAAAACCAGGCCTGGGACTGACTGAACAGATCATCAATTGCTAACATGTAAGTTCATGTTGAAACAGAAGAAATCTAAGAGAGCCAAAATACAACCTTGAGTCTATCCCATCTGAATTTCAAGAGCATCTCAAGAACACCTTCGTTGCATTGAGCACTGATGACAGAAGACATGATGAGCTGTGGGACTACATCAAGAACATCTTCACGAAGAAAGCAAAGGCAGGAAGGAAGAAAACACTAAAATGAACATCAGAGGAGATTCTGAAACTTGCTCTTAATCACAGAGTAGCTAAGGCGGATGGAAGAAATAATGAAATCAGAGTGCTGAATAGAAATTATCAGCACTCTAGAGAGAAGACAATATCTCTAGAGAGAAGACAAAGTACAACATTACAATAAAATGTGAAATACCAAAGTTTTGAAAACCAAAAGGAAAGGACATGCGAAACATATCTTCCACTGAAAGAACTGGAAAGCCTCAAGTTGCAATATTGAAAGATTCTATGGACAAATTATTGGATGATGCAGGAAGCATCAAAAGAAACCGAAAAGAATACAGAGTCACTGTACTTAAAACAACTAGTCGACATTCAACCATTTCAGGAGGTAGCATAGAAGAAGGAGCCATTAGTATTGGAGGAAAAAGTCCAAGCTGAACTGAAAGCACCAGCTAAGAACGAGGCTCCAGGAATTGATGGAATACCAAATGAAATGTTTCAACATGCTGATGAAGCACTGGAAGCACTTTTTGGATATGCCAGCTTGGAAGACAGCTATTTGGCCAAATGACTGGAAGAAATCCATATTTGTACCCATCCCAAAGAAATGTGACCCAACAGAATAAACAAATTATAGAACAATACCATTCGTATCACAGGTGAGTACAATTTTGATGAAGATATTGCAACAATGGTTGCAGCAGTACATGACAGGGAGTTTCCAGAGGTTCAGGACAGATTCAGAAGAGGACGTCGACCAAGGGATATCATTAGTGATGTCAGATAGATCTTGGCTAAACACAGAGAATACCAGTAAGGTGTTTACTTGTGTTTTATTGACTATATCAAGGAATTTGCTCATGTGGATCGTAGAAAACTATGGATAACATTGAGAAGAATGAGAATTTAAGAAAACTTCATTTTGCTAATGAGGAACCTGTATATGGACCCAGAGAGTTGTTTGGATAGAAAAAGTGTATATTGCATGGAATAACATCAGGAAAGGTGTTCGTCAGGGTTGTATCTGCTCACCATACTTAATATGCATGATGAGCAAATAATCAGAGAAGGTAGATTATATGACGAGAAATTCAGCATCAGGAATAGAGGAAGGCTTATTAGAAACCTACAAAATGCAGATGACACACCTTGCTTGCTGAAAGTGAAGACTTGAAGCACTTGCGGAAAAAGATCAAGCATCACAGTGTCCAGTATAGATTGCACCTCAATGCAAAGAGAAAGAAATCCTCACAATTGGACCAATAGATAACATCATGATAAATGGAGAAAAGATTGAAGCTAGTAAGGATTCCATCTTGTTTGGATCTCCAATCAATGCTCATGGAAGGAGCAGTCAATAGAGCAAATGACGCATTGCACTGGGCGCATCTGCTGCACACGAACTCTTGAAGGTTTGAAAAGAGTGAGGTTACTTTGATGACTAAAGTGTGCTTGACCCAAGCCAGGGTATTTTCTATTGTCTTGTATGCACTGTGAAAGGTGGAAATCGAATAAAGAAGATCAAAAAAGAATTGATGTGTGTGAATTGGGTGCAGTTGAAGAACATTGAAAGTACCATGGAATGCTAAAAGGACAAAAAAAAAATGTCTTGGAAGAAGTATGGCCAGACTGTTCCTTAGAGGCAAGGATGGTGAGACTTTGTCTCATGTACTTTGGACACACTGTCTGGACAGATGAGTCCGTGGAGAAGGACATCATTCTTGGAACGAGAGGAAGGTCCTCAATGAGGTGGACTTGCACCGTGGCTGGAATGATGGCACTGAGCACCAGAACAATCGTGGCGTGGCGCAGAAACAGGCAGTATTTTCCTCTGTTGTGCAGAAGATCGCTGTGGCTCAGAACTGACTGAAGAGCACCTAACAACGACACTACAAGAAAGTCATTAAACGATAGTGACAACAGTCACGACAAAGAGCAGCAACAATAAGCCCTGGGAGAGAAGCATGGCCTGCAGCCATATCAGCTCCAGAACCGAGTCCCTTGTCAGGTGGGTTCCAAACCCTAGTGGTTCTCTCAGACAGTAGAATTGTTCCATAGGCTCCTGAAGGCTATAAATCTTTTAAGACATTAGACTGCCACATCTTTTTTCTGCGGGGCAGAGTGGTTCATATTTCCTAATTCCAGTTAGCAGCTAAAATAAAACAGCTAAAATAAAAACATTCTACTCAATGATGGATCTGAACTAGTATAAGATGGAATCAGCAAACTTGAAAATAGTTCAAAGATGATGTAATCCGAATAATAAAAAGGAAAAACAGAATAAAGAAAACTGAAGAGCAAATGAGCATGGAGTTTCTCTTTGAGGTGATAAAAATGTGCAAATTTATAGAATGGTAATGGTTGCATATATATCAGAATACTTTTGAAAAGCTGAATTGTACATTTTAAAAGGGTAAATTTCATGATATATTTGATATATAATTTAACATCATTGTTAATTAAAAAAATCCTGGAGGGCAGAATTTAAGTTTATCTTGTTTCCCTTTAGCCTATAAATAGACTTTAATAAGTCCTTCATTATTAAAATTGAATTAATTAATTAATGGATTTTAACTATAAATTTTTCACAGAACATTGATGGATGATGTACATGCAATTTAGACAAATTAAAAGGTGGAGGAAATGACTGGCACAGATTAAAAACAAACCAAACACATATCGAACTCATTGCCATTGAGTTGGGTCTGACTCATAATGATCTTTAGGATGTAAATTTGTATGGAAGAAGATAGTCATGTGGTAAGAAGTTCAACAAGGATCCCACCACACCACCAGGTCTCTTATTGTGGAGCAAAGGCAGTGGTGAAAATAATTGAGTGCTTTAAATAGTGTTTAATTATTTTATATAAATACCACAAATATGCTGAAGGACAACACATTAGGCTACCATAGAGAAAAGTAGGTTGAAGAATAGACTTTTCTTACTCTCAATTCTCCGAAACAATTTTGAGATTCCATGTAATCCCATGACTAGGGACAATCAAATTGAGGAATTAGTTATTATAATAAAATATGAACTTCTCGATTTTTAAGCATTGCATATTTTCTCCTGCCGAATAATACATGCAATAAGAGGCATGGAGGTGCTCATAGTTGACGGCCTCTGCTTCCTTAGCACCAAGAGGCAGGGGTCAGGCATGCCTTGACCCTCCAGCCCTCTTTACCCCATTCTGCCATCTCACTGCGGTCTCTTTTCTATGCTGAGTTCTATAATTTGAGACAATGGACACACAGAACTCACGATTAAGAGGGTTTATTAGGCGAGTTAATAGAACGCCTGAGTCAGGCTCAGCAAACAATAAAGATACAGCTATTGGTCCACAGCCATACCTTTCCTCAGTCAATACCCACGTCTCTCTCTGGCCCTCTGCCTCTCAGCCATGTGGTTCCCTGGTCTTTGCCTCATTGCGCCAGGAAGTCAGTCTATGGCTCTGCCACAGCCAGAGTCTCCTTGCTACTCCTCTTGCTCTGTGCCATAGTCTGTATGCCAGTCTGTGGGGCCTTGTTCTCATCCTCTGTCACTTCAGACAGAGACGTGGAACATCCCTTTCCAATGGTCCCGCACTTTCTCTCTGTCTATTCTGCACAGAAGCATGACTTTGATGGAAGGGCAGTTTTTGCCTTTTAGCCTACCATACTCTAGGAAAACGGTGTCTTAAATCACACCTTGTAATATAGTCGACTCTAAAGATAACTCCAAGGGAAAGAGGATGTGACATACTATTACGTTCCTCCATCTGTCATAAAAGTAAACTGATGCAGCAAGCTGATTTAATGTTACAAAGTAGATAGAGCCAAATATGAGTTTTAATGCCTCTGTGTGCCATCAAAACACATGTAGTCTTTTTGTAATAGTATATCTTTAGGGTAAATATTAATCCAATGTAAATATGAACACTATGTATAAGATACCAATAATTAGGTAATACATTTATTTGCTTATCCTTCTGACTGAGAGATCACACTCTTAATACCTGCTGTTATTCATCTACACTCTTCATAACCATTGTGGGGGTTTTTTCTTATAATGAAAATTATAGGGTTAAAAAAGGAACAGAAATAGCATAGCTTACCCTGAACAAGAAATACTTTTCAATAATACATAGGATTTCAGAAGAACACCCCAAAAATAAAAATTATAGTGATTTGTGTATTTCCCTTTTCAGTTAGTGCACTGGAGTAGTGCTACTTGTGAATATGGAGTGGCTACTTTCCTTTTTAGACAAACAAGGTTTCTATTTGTGATATTAATTCTCCAGCGCAATTTTTAAAGCCTAAATCACTTCTGAATAGACATACTTCGTGGGAGCCCTGGTGGTGTGGTGACTGCATGTTGGGGTGCTAACAAGAAGGGCAGCAGATCGAAACCACCAGCCGCTCTGAGAAAGAAAGAAGAGGCTTTCAACTCTCAGAAAGAGTTACAGGCTTGGAAACACACGAGGGAGGTTCTACCTTGCCCTCAAAGAATGCCATGACTCAGAATTGACTCAACAGCTAAGATTTTGGTCTGGTGTTTTTCTTATCATTTCATATATTTATACTTTTTAAACAAGTAAGAGGCTTTAACTGTTGGGAAGGGGTTTCTTTCTTTAAAAATTTTTTTTGATTTTGAAAATTAGAGCGTGTTGAATACTGAAATTATATGCTGAATTATTCCAGCTATAAAGCCACTTTGCTAGTGAACTAGTAAAATGTACCCTTACTCATTACTGCCCTGGGTGCCCTATGGTTTTGAAAGACAGTTTTGCACTGCTATTATTTTTAAATTCTGTATGTGTGAGTGGTAAGTGACACTGTCGGTGTATATCATGCGAAGAAATGGGATGTGATCAATGCATTTCTTATTAAGAAAAAAAGTTGAACAAGGTTAACACACATATTTCCTAGGCTCCATTGCAACAGCAGTGTTGTAATGATTTCACCATTTTTCAGGTAGAATTCCGACACTGCTTGTGTCAAAAGAGCCACTGTAATAAAGCCACTGCCACCTGGAGGCTCAGAAACAGAAACTAATATTAAATACCCAATTCATAGATTTACTAATTGAAGTGACATGTTGATACAGAAATAAAATTCAAAATCTGACCTGATTAAAATAGACAAAGTACCTAGTGATGTTAGTGAAGTACTAATGCAAACATTTCTAACTGGGCATTGCCTCTTGGAGAGGGGCCTTATGTATAACAGGCTATTCTCAAAAGGCAAAGCTATTTCTTTAAACTGTATTCTGAATATTTTTTATCTTGGCTTGTCTTTGCTCTCCTACATTATTCCCCTCCCCACATCACTGCTACCCTCTTTTTGCCTGGTATATAAATATTTTAACATGGTGCCTATTTACACAATTAAAATCTGCACTGCCCTAGCCCAGGGGTCTGTGGCAAAGGTGCCACACTCTTGCTTCATTCTTTTTCAATCCAGGCTTCTTGAAAGTATACTTTTCTTCTAAGTTGACTTTCTTATTTTTTTCTTTATCTTTTTTACCTATTTTTTCACATTAGCATTTATTTTCACATGACATTCTTTTTAAAATTTTATTGGGGGGCTCTTACAGCTCTTATCACAATCTATACATAGATGCATCATGTCAAACACACCTGCACATATGTTGTCATCATTTTCAAAACACTTTCTTTCTACTTGAGCTCCTGGCATCAGCTCCTCCTTGCCCCTCCTTCCTTCCCCCACCCTCCTTCCCCCATGTCACTTTGATAATTTAGAAATTATTCTTTTTTTTTCCATGTCTTATACCAACCACTGTTTCCTTCCACCCACTTTTCTGCAGTCCACCCCCTGGGAGGGGGCCATACATCAATCACTGTAATCGGTTCCCTGTTACTCCACCTCCTCTTACCCTTCTAGTATTGCTGCTCCCCTTATTGGTCCTGAGGGTTTTATCTGTTCTGGACTCCCTGTGTTGTGAGCTCTTATCTGTACCATAATACATCTTCTGGTCTAGCCAGATTTGTAAGGTAGAACTGGGGTCATGGCTGTGGTGGGGGAGGAAGCATTAAAGAACTAGAGGAAAGTTGTATGTTTTGTTGGTGCTTTACGGCACTCTCACTGGCTCTTCTCTTCCTTGTGGCCTTTCTGACAGGGTGTATCCAACTGACTACTGGTGGGCTTTGGGTCTCCACTCTACCCTCCCCCTCATTCCCACTGATATGATTTCTCGTTTGTTAGTTTTGTTTGGGGTCTTTGATGCCTGATACCTGATCCCATCGATACCTCATGATCACACAGGCTGGTGTTTTTTTCCCATGTGGGCTTTGTTGCTTCTCAGCTAGATGGCTGCTTGTTTATCTTCAAGCCTTTAAGACACCAGACGCTATATCTTTTGATAGCCGGGCACCATCAGCTTTCTTCACCACATTTGCTTATGCACACATTTGTCTTCAGTGATTGTGTCAGGAAAGGTGAACATCACAGAGTGTTGTGTTAGTAAAACAAAGTGTTCTTGCATTGAGGGAATACTTGAGTGGAGGCCCAATGTCTACCTGCTGCTGTAATACTTTATAAATAAATATATGTACATAAATCTATTCTCCTGTCATTATATATTAATGTATTTACATATATACATGCCTGTATTTAAGACCTCTATAAATGTCCTTTGTCCCTCAGTTATTTCCTTTATTTCCTTTTGCTTTCCTCCTGTCCCACTATCATGTTAGGTCTTCATTTGGGTTTTGGTAATTCCTCTTGACTACATTGTCCTTGATCAAGATCCCCCTCCCCCCCAAGCATGCTATGCCCTCCTTGTCACCAATTTTACATCACTTATTCTTCCCTTGTCCCTGGGTTTGTTGGTACCCCCCTTATTTCTCCTATCTCCCCCTTTCACATTCATTTTTTTTCACATTCATATTTCAGCTTGTTATAATTGCTCTCGTGAAAATTCCTAGTGAGGTTTGGGTCAGCCAAGAGAATGCATTGCAAAGAGACCTGCATTAACATAATTATCCCAGGGGTTATTCAGAAATACAGCAACATAGAAATGTAGAAGTAGAGAAGGAATGAGTTTCAAAGGAATCAGTCAGGATACTGGCAACTAATAAGCAATCCTGACTATACAAAATAGTAATAAAGTCAAGTGGATTTTAAACAAATAGAATGAGAATTCGGTGAAAATGTTTTTGTTAAAGGAGGGAATGAATGATTTTTAGTGGTCTTAGTTGTAGCATGTTTGGGAAAGTGGCATTTGTCTACAAAATTCAAGGGGACTTACTGTAATCTCAAGGGTAATCATGAAAAGAATACTAAGAAAATAATTGAAAACAATACCAGGGATAAGAGGAGATAAAATAATGAAATTATTTTGCTTTTCCAAAGAAGGAGGAAAGGAAATATAGAATTCATATGAAAATATTAATCAACTAGAATACTAATTACAGTGTGGGAGACATAAATTATAAATAGTTTCAACAAATATAATTAGATAAATGATTTCCTTTAGAATTTTAAGCTTTTAAGATGTGATACAAAGAAATATTTTATGCTGTGTACAAGAGACAAATTTGAAGAATAATTTTAAAGAGTTTAAAATAAGAGTATCAAAAGATGTATCAGGAAACTACCAAAATACACATGATCTGCTTATTATATTTATAACAATATAGGACCTAGAAATTTTTCTAAATTTTAATAGACACTAGCAAGAGATTTTATTTTGCTATAGGAACCCCCAGTAAAATGATTTAAAAAGAAAAAAAAAAGAGATTTTATTTTGTAATTCAGAGCAGGAAGAGAAACCAATTCCAATTCTACATGGACTTAATCACAAATCATTAACATATGTTATTCAAAAGTAATCACATGAAAAAGAACAAACAAAACAGAAAAAAACAAAAATATCCTCATATTGTGAAGAATAACAGGAATATCACTGAAAAACTGGTATAAAAATTGTTGAATGGGAACTTAAGCTGCTAAGTAAAAACTACACTGAAAACACAATGAAATATGATTTGTTAAAAAGGACCATCTGCTAGGATGAGTCTACTAAATTCCAAAAGACTGAAAAATTTGGAGTATGCTCTCTCATGTCAATGGAATTCGAGTTCAAATTAGTACCAAAAGAAGGTTCCTGATTAAAAAAACATATTTTGACATTAAGCAATGGCTACTTTTGTTGTTTTTGTTAAGTGTGATGGAGACAATTCCACCCCAGAGTGACTATGCAAAGCAGAATGAAACGCTGCCTAGCTCTGCACCATTCTCAAAGTTGCAGCCACTGAGTCAATTCATTTCATTGAAGGTCTTCCTCTCTGCTGCTGTACTTCGTCAAGCATGATGCCCTTCTCCAGGGACATGTCTCTCCTGACAACATGCACAATGTAAGGCAACGTCTAGTCATCCTTGCCTCTAAGGAGCATTCTGGCTGTATTTCTTCCAAGACCGATCTCTTGAGTTCAAAGTATTTTCAATATTCTTTGCCAAGATCATACTTCAAAGGAATCAGGTTTTCTTATTTAATGCCCGACTTTCACACTCATATGAGGTGATAGAAAATGCTGTGGCTTGGGTCAGATGCACCTTACTCCTCAAGGGGATATCCTGGCTCTTCAGCACTCTAAAGAGGTCTGTGCAGTAGATCACCTCAATGGTATACACCTTTGATCTCTTGGCTGCTTCTTCTCTGAGAATTTAGTGTGCACTGAATCAAGAGAAAATCCTTAACAATTTCAACGTTACCCATTTATCATGATGTTACCTGAGGGTCTAGTTGTAAGGAAGTTTATCTTCTTTACACTGCGTTTTAATCCATGCTGATAGCTACAATACTTTCACCCGCAAGTGCTTCAAGTCCTCCTCACTCTCAGCAAGCAAGGCTGTGTCGTTTTGCATATTACACATTGTTAATAAGCCTTCCTTTAATTCTCATGCCACAGTCTTTTTCATATAAACCAACTTCTCTGATTATTTTCTCAGCGTACAGATTGAATAAATCTGATGACAGAATATAAACCTTTCCTGATTTTAAACCATGCCATATTATCTTGTTCTGTTCCTACAACTGTCTCTTGATCCATGTATAAATTCTGCGTGACCACAATGAACTGTTCTGGAATTCCCATCCTTCCAAAGATTATCTATCATTTGTTCTGATGCACACAGTCAAATGGAGTAGTTCCAAATGTGAACCTCTTCCAGTCAGTTGGCCAACTAGCTGCCTTCCAAATTTCCTGGCACAGACAAATGAATGTTCCCAGTGCTTCATCAGCTTGTGGAAACACTGCAGTTCCTGGAGCCTCATGTTAGGCTAATACTTTCAGTGCAGCTTGAACGTCCTCCTCCAGTACCCTGGGTTCTTGTGCATGTGCTGCCGCCTAAATATTGTTCTTTTAAGTACAATGACTGTAAGCTTTCCATCTTATTTTGATGCTTCCTGCATCATCCAATATTTTGCCTATAAAAACTTTCATTATTGTCACTAGAGGCTTGAGTTTTTATTGAAGTCCTTCAGTGTAGGACATGCTGAGCATGTTCTTCCCTTCTGGTCTTCTAGCTCGAGGTCTTTGCAGTTCCCATTATAATATTTTACTTTATCTTCTGCAGCTGCCCTTGGACATTTTCAATTCAACTCTTTGACGTCATTATTTCTTCTATTTCCCTCAGTTACTCTGTGATGAAGAGCAAGTTTCAGAATCTCTTCTGACATCCACTTTGATCTCTCCTTTTGTTTTTTTGGCTTTTTAATGTTCTTTTTGCTGTCTTCATTCATGAGATTCTTAATGTCCTCCCACAGCTCACCAGTTCTCCTGGGATTCACGTTCTATGCAGCAAATCTGTTCTTGAGATGTCGGGTGAAACAGACTCAAGGTTGTATTTGGCTCTCGTGGACTTGTTTCCATGTCCTTCAGCTTCAACCTGAGAGTGACTGATGGTCTGTTTCACAGTCAGCCCATGGCCTGAGCTGCTCATATTGACCGTCTCCATAATCTCTTCCCACAGATGTAGTCAACTTGGTTTCTGTGTTTTCCCCTTAGAAAACTTCCTGTGCATAATTACCATCCGTGTTGTTGAAACAAGGTATTTGCAGTAAAGATATCGTTTATCTGGCAAAATATATCTATCATGTGATCTCTAGCTTAGAAATTTCTATCACCAAGACCATGTTTTTTAACTACTGTTCATCCCTCTTTGTATCCAAACTTTGCACTACAGATACAGAGGAAAATGAAATTTCTTAGTATGGCTCTTCTATCCACTTCTTTATGACGATCCCGAGATACTTGGATATTGTTACTCATGTTAGTGCCTCAAGTCAGTTTCAGCTCACAGTGACCCTGTGTACGTACAATCAAAAAAGACACTGTCCTGCCTCATCCTTACTATCGTTAAGTTCAAGCTCATAGTGCCAATCTGTCATGTCATGGGTCTTCTTTTTGGCTGTCCTTTCACTTTACCAAGCATGATGTCCTTTTCCAGGGATTTGGTTCTCCTGCGAACTTGTCTAAAGTACTTGAAATTAAGCCTCATCATCCTCAGTTCTAAGAAACGTTCTGGCTGTACTTCTTCCAAAACCGATGGGTTTGCTCGTTTGGAAATTCATGGTACTTTCAATAGTCTTCACTGGCATTCTAATCCAAAGACATTGATTCTTTGGCCTTCTTTACTCAACATTCACCTGTCGTATGGGGCAATGTCCAACATGCATATGGGGCAATGGAAAATACTACGGATTGGGTCAGGAGCACTTTAGTCTTCCAGAAAACACCCCTGCTCTTTCACACTACAAAGAGCCAGGTGCGGCAGATTTCCTTGGTGTTTCATCGCTTGGCTGCTGGTCCAGGAGCATTGATTGTGGATCCAAACCAAATGAAATCCTCGACAACATCCATCTTCTTTCCATTTATCATCAGTTGTGAGGATTCGGGTTTCTTTATATTTCATTGTAATCAATATTGGAAACTGCAATCCTTGATGTTCATCAGCAAGTACTCCAAGTTCTTCTCACTTTTCTGTTATCGATACTGTGTCGTCTGCGTATGACAGGCGGCTAAGAAGCCTTTCTCTAATGCTGATAACACATACTTCTTTAGATCGTCACATTTCTCAGAATATTTGCTCAGTAAACAAATTCAGTAAATATGGTGAAAGCATAGAACCATAACACACACCTCTTCTGAATTCAAACCATACAGTATTCTCTTGTTCTGTTTAAATGTCTGCCTCTTGATCCAGGTCCAGGTTCTGGAGAAGCCCAGTGACGGGCTCTGGAATGCCCATTCTTCACAATGTTATTCATCCTTTGTTAAGTTCCACAGGATAGAGTGCCTTTGCATAGTCAATAAAACACAAGTCAGCAATCCTTCAGCCAAGACCCTCCTGATGTCAGCAATGATGCCCTGTGCTCCACGTGCTCATCTGAATCTGGCCTGAGTTTCTGGCAGCTCCCTGTCGATACACTGACAAAAGCCTTGTTAAAGGACCCTCATATTAATGAGTTGTTTGATGATTTCAATATCCTGTTGAGTTACCTTTCTTTAGGATGGGGACAATTACAATGTCTTCCAGTTGTTTGGTCAGGTAGCTAGCTGCCTTACCATTTTTTTTCTTTTTGCATAGGTGAGTGAATGCTTCCAGGGCTTCATTTTTGTGACAAAACATTTGAATCTTAACTCCATCAGTTCCTGCAGCCTTATTTGCTAATGTCCTCAGTGCAGCTTGGACTTCTCCCTTGGACACCATTAACTCGATCATATTCTACCTTTCGATATGATTAAATGGCTTTTTTGTACAGTGACTCAGTGTATTCCTTTCATCTTCTTTTGATGCTTTAGCCCTCATTTAATATTTTGCCCCTAGATCCTTTAAAAGTTGCAGCTCAAGACTTGAAATTTGTATTTAGCTCTTTCAACTTGATATATGCTGATCATGTTATTCATTTTGTGGGTTTCTAACTGCAGGTCTTTGGACCTTTCATTATAATACTTTGCTTTCTCTTGTTCGCCTTTGAAGTTTTCTATTCAGCTCCTTAACTTCATTTCTTCATCATCAAGTATTTTAGTTACTTTATGATCAAGGGGAAGTTTCACAGTCACTTCTGACATGCCCTTTAATATTGTCTTTCATACTTGTTTTTTTAATTACCTTCTATTTTCTACATATATGATATTCTTGGTGGCATCTCATAAATCATCAAGTCATTAGTGCTATTAGTGTTCAAAGTGTCTAATCTATTTTTGAGATCTTCTCAAAACTCAACTGGCTTATACTCAAGGTCATATTTTTATTCTCAGAGGCTTCTCTAAATGTTTTAAAATTTCAACTGGATCATGCACATGAGTAATTGACAGTCAGTCGCATGGTCAGCCCCTGGTCTCATGTAGGCTGCTGCTATTGAGCAGCTCCATCCTCTCGTCCCCAGATGTATTGTTGCTGTTATTAGGTCTGTCAAGTCAGCTCCAACTCACAGTTACCCTGTGTACACAGACCAAATACTGTCCAGGCCTGTGTCACCCACACAATTGTCAGGTTGGGGCTCACTGGTCTGGTAAAATTCTATCAGACGATCGCCAGCTTCATTTCTATTACCAAGGGCTTATTTTCCAACAACTGTTCCTTCTTCTTTGTTTCCAAAGTTTGCATTTTAATCACCAGTTATTATTAATGCATTTAGATCGCTTGAGTAATCAACTTCAGACTGAAGAAGTTGGTAGAATTCTTCAATTCTTCATTACCAACGTTACTGGTTGATGTGTAAATCTGAATAATAGTTGTATTAACTGGATTTCCTAGTATGTGCCTAGATATTGTCCCATCACAGAAAGGACTGTAAACATAGATATCATCTGTGTGTACAATATAGATATTATGCTATCATAGACAGATGTCAAATGTCATTTTAATGATGGATGGGACATTATTTCTCTTGAATTTATCATTCCTAGCATAGTAAACAATGTGATTGTCTAAGTCAGTGGTTCTCAACCTGTGGGTTGTGACCCCTTTGGGGGTTGAACGACCCTTTCACAGGGGTCGTCAGATTCATAACAGTAGGAAAATTACAGTTATCAAGTAGCAACGAAAATAATTTTATGGTTGTGGGGGGAATCACCACAACATGAGGAATTGTATTAAAAAGTCACGGCATTAGGTAGGTTGAGAACCACTGCATCTAATACCAGTCCTTTTAAGTTCACTAATGCATAGGATATCAATATTTATGAGTTTCATTTCATTTTTGTTGACTTCTAATTTCCCAAGATTCCTGCTTTGGACATTCCACATTCTGATTATCAATAGATGTTTTCAGATGTTTCTACTCATTTTGAGTTGTGCCCATCATCCAATGAAAGTCTGAGAAGTTTTCCTTTGAGAGGACAACCTACAGTCATGTGTCCTCTGACCTGAGTGGTTTATAATCTCACACACTATCTGACCAGGCTCTATTGTTTTCAATCTCTGAAAATGTTCTACTACTATTCATTTGGTTTTCAGTGGTGAACTCCACAGAAGTGGACAGTGCCTTTCCTCTCCATAGTCTGCTCTTAGACTAGTAGCTTTGCTGAAGCTAGTTCACCTTGGGTGATCATGTCGTATTTGAAATACCAGTGACATAGTTTCCAGCATCACAGGGATATCCAAGCCATGAAAGTAAGGCACACTGAGAAACAAGATTCTAACTCTGGTACTGGCCAATTTTCTAATTCTTCTGAATATAAGAACACCATCTCAAAAGCAGACAGAGAGAATTCCTACAACCATCAAAGAAAAAGAACCTCCCAAGGAGCATGTTGGAAATCTTGCCTGAAGTGGCGGAGGCAGCAAAGGTCACGCTATACAGAGACCAGAGAAACCAGAGCAAAGAAGCTGTGCCTCCGGGCTCATCTGGCCATGGGGTCAAGAGGCAGATTTCTGGTCCATGAAGGCAGAGACCAAGGGACAACTTGGCTAGGAGGTTGAGAACCAGAGAGAGAAAACATGGCTGCTAGTGGAGACAAGGGGCTTCTTTGTGCATCAAAAACTATATCCTTAATGTTTTGGTTTTTGTTTTATCCTGAATTGTGGTAACCTGTTAACAACCCTAATACATCATCATCACATGGGTGCTATATGTGAGTCTGTATAGTCATTGAAACAGATTGTTGGACTCAGTAGAGTAGAGAGCAGTAGGAGGAACAGTTCGGCCAGATAAGGTAAAAGAAGGTGGAAGTTAGAGGCAGGCTTGATCTCTGCCTTGTGCAGTTGGTGACTGACAGTTGGTGTGAATGAGGTTGGCTTCGCCTTCTCCCTTATGAAGCCAGAGGAGGTCTGACGTAACCCTGTGCCACTTCCTCAATATTTAAAGCACAAACAACAAAAACAAAACAAAAATAATCAAAAGTAGAAAATATTGAGAAGTTAATATTAGTGAAGATGCATGGAATCTCTAAATTATATGATTGCTTTGTGTTTATCTATCTTATGCCTTGCCACAATGCTGAGCTAGCCTATAAATTCCAAATTTGTTTTAATAGATTCCTTAGAGTTTTGTAGATATACTCATTTTACCAGGAAGTAGAGGTAATTATACATCTTCTTTTTAAATCTGGATGTCTTATATTTTATTTTCTTGCCTAATCTCTCAGCTAGAAATTCAAGTACATCATTGAGGAAAAATGGTGAATTAGGAAATTCCTGTTTTGTCCCTGATGGAAGAGGAAAAACATTCAGTGTTTCAGCTTAAAAAAAAAGTGTTATTAGCTTTAGTTTTACAAGGATACCCACCTGCCTTGCCAGTTTTCATAGTTCCTATAAATTGATTGTGTTAAGTACAGATACATGAATTCTATAAAGAAAAGTCAAAAAGTATTCGCATGCGATTGGATATAAAACTTTTATTAAAAAGAAATATCAAAATGTGAAGTTATTGCTTCTCACGATATCCTACACCTGGTCTATATGCCTCTGAAGAAATTGTTTCCATCACTCTAGTCCTTCCCCCAAAGAATTCTGCGGCTTAAGTTGACACCACATCAAAACAGCAGTTTGAGTTTCCTCAAGGGACTCAAATCCTCTGCGTCTGAGGAACAAGAGAAGTCTGAAGCATCAAGACCAGAGCTGTCGGGTGGATGGGCTAAGATTTGCAAAGGACTTCGAGTGGGGCAGCCCTGAGGTGCATTCTTGTAGTGGGGGTATGGGGACTCCTCAGTGAAGCTCTCATGACCCTTTACCTCACTAATGTAGGTTTCAATTTTCTTAAACCTCTTCATAGTATCCCCCTGTGATCACCCTTCAAGAAAACATATCAAGATCAGGAGTCCCCAAAACCAGTCACCATGACTTTCTGAGCTGATTTCTCTGCCTTAAACTTAACAGGCCCAGTAGATCCCTTCAGAAGCCACTGTTCTGATCGACTCTTGCTCTCTGAATTGAACTGGTAAATCCAAGACTTATTCCCAATTAGTGTTCAGTCCATAAAATCTCCTTTATAAGCACCGGATCTTGATTAAACCCCATGGAAAGAGCAGCTATTTGAGCTTCTGGATCTTCACACATGGATTTTAGCACTCATCCAGCCGGACACTTGCTGAGGCCAAGAAGTTCACTTACAATGGAAGCCAAACCATGTGAGAGCCCAATTTCAGTAAATTTCAAATCACTGGTAATTCTATGATCTTCTTCCCCGATTTTGGTACTTTAGCTAGTACCTTCAGTCATCAAAATGGTCTCGCTTGGCTTCTCTGACCCTCTTTAAAACTCTCAATCCATCCAAAACCTGTTGTTTATGTGGGTCATGATTCCTGTAAACTTATTGCAAAGCTTCAGTGACTTAGAAAGATGTTCTCTTGGGTTTTGTTAAAAATTCTGTATTATCCCTGACCTCAAAAAATTTTTTTCCCGTGCCACAAAAGTGATCCTTCTTTGTGAAGCCACTCTAACAAGACTGAGACAACGGCCCTGCTCGAAGAACTTGCTGGCAGTTATCCACAGATTGCAAAGGCATGCTTCACTGGGCTTTAGGAAATGAACCTCTACAGGCATGAACTTGAATTTGAGGAGCAATAGTTTTTATTTCCCTCATATATAGATACATAAATAAATATAATAACATTGTAATAGAAAATTCTTTAAACTCCTTGTCTACCTTATTAATTTTCCCTTAATTACAGTACTCATCAATAATGTATCGTGCCACTCACTATTTGTCAGACCTTACGCTAGGCACAGTGCATATGTAGTGTGCAAGAGATGGCCTTTCCATCAGAATATCTGCAGGAACCATGAGAGGCAGGTTTTTAGTGCCAATGTGGCACCTGTAAAAAAATACGGGCGGGGTTTAATCTGTCAATCAGGTTGCAGCCTGATGACCTCCCTTAGAGGTGCAACCAAGATCTACAGCCCTCTGGAGGCAGGTCTCTGTTTGCTGGACACCTTGATTGCTGCTGGAACCCTAAGATGCTTCCACTGACACTGGATCCACACAGCTTTGAACCCACCAATCTGAGATATTTCTGCATTCTGCATCATTGCATGTGACTGCGTGAGTCCCAAGAGGGACCTTCTGGACTATTATCAGATTTATGTCCTAAAGGTACACTGGGCTAGAATGTTTTCTTGATATGTAATTATTTCTTGACATATAGCTCTTTCTCTTATACATATATGAGAGTTACTGGGTTTGTTTCTCTAGTCAACAAGGCCTAACACAGGTACTTACTATAATGCATGGATGTAAGAACCCCAAAGATAATATATATGAATATCAGACAATGGAAATCTATAGTCAAGAAATATCTGGTCAGATCTCAGAAATCTATAATATATCAAGTGAGCTTGTATTTAGACTGCGAAGTGATCATAACCTTAAAATTTCAGATATGTGACTATATCTCTAATTTCTCTTGTCTCTTTTTAAACACTGGTCTTATGCCACTTATTGATTTTATCATATTTCAGAGTGTTCAATAAATTAATTATATGTTTATATAAAAATATGAGATAGACTTTCACTTTTCAAATTTGATGCCTTCTGCTATATTCCAAGATACCTTCGAATGCAGCACAGCTAAATCAAGAATGGTATATTTCTAGGGAGAATTTGGTCCCCCAGGAAGTAGTGACATTCTCCGAGTATTTGTCCTGCTACCTTTAATGGAAAATGACAGCAAAGACCAGAGCAGGAAGAACCAGAGATTGTCCCAAACCCAAGACATGGGAAATGAGAAATTTAAGATTCTTTAAGAAAATTGGTTAGTAGACTCAGTGGAACAGAGCAACTCAGCATTTAGATAAGGTGAAGGTGGAAAAATCTGGCCTGGGATTTTCACCTATTTGGGGGTTATGGGCAAAACTAACATATTTTGGAGAAAAATAAATAAAAATTTTCTTAATCCTTATTTCATGTCAAGGAATTTTTACCATCCGTTTTAAGTACCGAACACAAAATCAAATGTTACTGAACACAGGGCATTCATGGAAGGGAATTCAGCAAAAAGCAAACAACATGTTAGATTGTGAAAACTCAAATTCTAGAGCTAAAGTATATACAATAGGGAAAAGATGTTTTTAAAATATGTTAAGAAATAAAGATCACAATCACAAAAATGGCCATTCAAAACTGCATTGAAAGATCAAAAGTGAAACTTCTGGCATTGGAATAAATAATTTTGAAACAAAAATGTAATAAAATCATAACAGATAGATTAATCAGTCATATGGAGATAAATGGGAGCAGACGAATAAACAAATCACATATACCTCATTCCCTCAGTCAAACTGGAGTCAGAGATATTGAAAACTACAGAATATCTTTCCAATGACCCCCAAAGGAGCTCTAAATTAGATGGAGTATTAGAGAGTGAGTGTACAGAAAGTGCTTTAAGATCCAGGTTTGGCCAAGCACTGATATAGTCAATTATAAAATAAAGACGGTGGTCTAGTCTAATAGGAAATACAAAAGAATTGAGTTCATAGTTCAAATACTAGCTACTAATATGGGCAGCCTGAAGTATTCGTTTGGGAAAACTACCATTGTACAGGGGCAAAAGCCCTTTGGATAAGAAAGGCATGCATTGGTGGAGGGAAAAATGAATGGCTGAAGATAACGAGCTAAATGTAACAAAGTAGTACTAAAATTTTGAAAACATTTAAAAAATCTGGCTCCATTAAAAAATAAACTTCTTCTTACACTATCTTTGAAATAGAGAATAATTAAATTGGGAAACTAAGAATGCCCCTAACTTGCCTTTTCCTCCCTCCACAGCCCATATAATCATCTGCAGATCAATAAAACATCACACATAAAATTCATCACAATCATCAACAAAATCTGGCATCAATACAAAGTTACTAAGTTACCAAAAGGCAGGAAAGCACAAAATAAATATTTGGCATAGAAAAAATTAATTTCATGAAAGCGGAGCAGAGACAAATCAAAAGATCTACTATGTGCTAGCTTAAATGTAATTAAATTACATGCATGAAATTTTTAAAAACCCAGAAAATTAGGAGAACATGTAAAATGTGATGACAGAATGATAGAATTTCATTTAAAATTGTAGACAAATGAGATAATATAATCTCAGAGCTAAATAGTAAAAGTGATCAAAGTAGCAGTAAAGGTTATACAAATAAAAATAAACAAAGCCAGAAAAATTACACTAAAATGAAGAAGCGAAAGAAATCTTAAAAAATAGAGTAAATCTATAAAAGGCAAAGAAGATAGAACATTTGTATAATTGGAGTGTCTAAAGATTAGAAATCAAACCAATGAAAGAAAACTAAAATGTAAAGTTCTGATTCAATCTTATGGAAATAAAAGAGCAGCAGACTTGATGTTTTGAAAAAGTAAATTGTATATATTTGGAAGAATACATCCAGAAGAGTATATATAAATATATATATACATATATATATATACACACACATATATATATTATTAAATCAGTGAATTTCTCAATAGTAGCATTAAAAGATATAAAAAGCATAATTAAAAAATTTTAAATGAAGAATAGGAAGACTATGTCAATGAATTATCAAATTAAGCTTTCCTTTTAATATCTAATTCAAACATGTGAGAACTCAGAATGTGGGGCATGGTAAGCTCTTCCCATGGAATATGCCGAGGACATTATGTGCTCTTAAGAGTTGAAATAACAGAATCTAGAAGATGGAATTCAAAAGGAGAAAGTGAAAAGTATGATATTCTTAATGAATAATTCATTAGTAATAAATATAAGTGAAACGATATAATTTAAAATAGCCAAATAGAATAGAATGCGCCCTGGCAGTGTAGTGGGTTATGCAGTAGGCTGTTAACTACAAGGTCAGCAGTTCAAAACCTTTAGCTGATCCTCAGGAGATAGATGAGGCTTTCTACTCCCATGAAGAGTTACAGCCTCAGAAATCCACAGGCCCAGTTTTATCTTGTCCTGTAGGGTCTATGAGTTGGAAACGATTCAGTGGCAGTGAGTTTGGCTTGGCTTTAGAAATAGACTAGAAGTCTAAAAAATATAAGGGAACAAAGAAAATAATGCAAGGTTATTAGAAGAAAGATGCTACTAAAACATAAACTCCAAAATAAAAAAAAAAGCATATAATACCAAAGACTGTAATGACATTTTGAATGACAGTATATTTAGGAGCATAAATTAACAAATAACAAATTAACTTAGAAGAACTTCAAATAAGCCCTAATCATATAAAAATGTAGTGGTAATTTGACTACTTTGAAAAGGTTTTCATACTAACTTAAAAACGAAAGGAAAACACCTGTGTACTATAGAGGAGATAAGCCCCAGGCGGCGTCACCAAAGGTAAAAGGGATGCACACTGTGATGGAAGAGGACTAGAGTTTCAGTTTTGATATTTGGCCACTAGAATCCCTGCCAGAGTATGCAAGGCTAAAAAGAAGGACACTTTATCACGGAAGAGGCCACACTTCAAATGGATATACAACTTTTATTATTATCTTGGCAATGTGCTTAAAATGCTTGGCTGCTCACCAAAAGAAATGCAGTTGGAACTCACTAGCCACTCTAAGGGAAAGAGATGTGGCAGACTGCTTCTGTAAAAGATTCACAGACGTGGGCAGTTCTACTCTGCCCTACTGGGTTATTGGGAGTCAGAATACACTCGATGGCATGGGGTGGGTATTAGTATCTAAGCATCAAATAAAACAGTGATTTTTATAAAGCAAAAACAATAGACATGATTCGTTGAGAGCTAAACAAAGTTAACTTTGGTTATGCATTGGGCTGCGATCACCAAAGACAACACCACCAGCGCTCCGCGGGAGAAGGATAGTTTCAGTCTCAGGAAAACCACAGCAGGGACGTTCTGTGTTGGGATGGACTTGATGGCTGTGAGGGAGTGAGATGGAGTTAGTCTGGAGAAAGACCGGCTTTCTACTCCTCGAAGAGTGACAGTCTCAGAAACGCCCAGCGACAGTTCTGCCCTGTCCTACAGGGTCACTATGAGTTGGAATTCACACAGTGGAAGTGAGTTGAGTTATAGAGTTACATTGCTTTCCCAGTCCAAGATGGGATAAGTGGCTAAAAAATAAATAGAAGGATTGAAGACCGAAAGAACTAAATAAAAATGTCGATAGAAACTAATGTGCTAGTTTCTATCAGAAACTATTACACCAAGAATTAATTACTGTTATAAAAACCTTGTGTGTGTGTGTGTGTGTGTGTGTGTGTGTGTGTGTGTGTGTGTGTGAGGGAATCACCCAAGCCAAGTCTCCCCAGTACAAATCATGCATATGAAAAATGAACACAAATACACACAAAGGAAATACATTCATAGAAGTATTTTGAAACATAAATGCAAATAGGTTTGAGACTCTAGATTAAGTAGATAGATGAAACTGTAATTATTAAAATGAACAATTTTCAAAAAAGAAAACTCAATAAAATTTAAAGCTGACCAATAAAGAACACGGTCACATTCTTTTCCAAAACAGATTTGTTTGTTTGTTTGGGAGTCTATGGTGCTTTTCTACTTGTAATTATATGAGATAATATGTGCAAACCCCCAAACACAACAACAACAACAAAAGTGACTACAAAAAGAATAGAATTTAATAAGGAATCAGGTTGTAAAATTAACAAACAAAAAGTACATCATTTTCACAATTGAATAGCAAATCAAGAGTTACAGTATAAAAGAAGACACCACTATAAGAATAAGAACAATAAAGTACATATAAACAACCCTGTGAAAATCGGTACACAATTTGTGTCCACACATTTGTTAAGCATATAAGAAAGCAAAAATGAAGAGAAAACATGGAAAGGCATCACAGATTTTGGGTATTATGGTTTAACTATGGAGAAAGAATTGGCTGCCCAATTCTGAGTGAATAGCCACTACAAATTTAATCAATAGCAGCAGTACACTGTCTGATACTTCAAACCTAATGGACAGCCGCAGGACACGCTGAGATATATTGCTGGAAGTTAAAGCCTGCAGGTCAGAGGGTACCTAGAACATGACTTTGGAAGAGTTGCCTTCTCAAAGGTGTCAACCCTAATTATGTGAACCTTAATCTGATGAAGGGGCATGATCAAAAAGGAGAAGAAATGGTTGCAGATATCTATTAATAATCAAATATGAAATGTACAAAGTCCGAATCAAAGAAAACCAGGAGTTGCTAAAAGTGGAATAAAACACATACTAATCTATGTACTAGGCATTGGTGACCTGAAATGAACTGCCATTGGCTATTTTAATGAGCTGATCATATGGTTTACTAGGGCAGGAATGACAAATTCAAGAGCAATAATGTCTCATTCATCATCAAAAATGGCACTTAAAGATGGGTCTTTGATAGAATAATATTATCATGTACACATAGATAGTATCTATGAATAATGCTGCCTGTGTTGGGGCAATATCCATACACACACAAAGAAATCCAGTTAATAGAATTTTATTCAAAATTATACACTAATCAATGAAGTTAGTGATGAAAAAAATTGAATAATTCAACCAAATTCTTCAATCTAAAATTGATCAAGCATGCACTGATGCATTGATAAGTATTGCTGATTGGAATGTGAATGTTTGAAACAAAGAAGGAACAATAGTTGGAAACTATGACCTTGGTAATACAAATGAAGCTGTAGATCACAAGGTAGAATTTTACAAGACAAATAATTTCTTCATTGCAAATATTTTTTTCCCACAACATAAAGGAGCAAAGTAACCAAGTCCCTGAAGAATCCTGAAAACAGATTTCTGACTTTTGGGAGACAGGGCTTGGCACCTCATCAGACTTGATCAGAAAACATACATAAGGGTCAACAATCAGACCTGGGACAAGATTATTTTGTTGTTGTTTTGTTTTTGTTTGTTTGTTTTTCTTTTGCTTTTGTCCTATGTCTCTCTATATACAATAGGCAGGACAAACAATCCCGAAGAGAAAACAACAGGACCAGCAGTTCTGGGGGTACATTGGAGAAGAGGGGATGGGGAGGGGGTGGGGCGAGGGGAGCCAACAAACTCAGGGATAAGGGAACAAGAAGTGATCTAAAATAGATGACAAAGAGGGTGCATAATGCCTGGTGGGGTTTAGTCAAGCGCACTGTATTCAAGAGGAATCACTGAGAGCCGAATGTAGGGTGAGCATCATATTGGAACAGGAGGAAGGTGTACGGAAATAGAGGAAAGGAATAGTGGGCAAAAGCTATTTATAGAGGTATAGCTATAGGTATGTATGTATGTAAATATATTAATTTATAATTAAAGGAATAAAGGCCACTGTACATATATTTATATGTTAAGTATTAAGATAGCAGATGGACTTTGGGCCTCTACTCAAGCTATCCTTTAACACAAGAACACTTAGTTCTAATAATGTGCCATTCTGTGATGCTCACCTTCCCGACAAGATAGCTGAAGACCAAATGGTTTCATAAGCAAATGTGGTGATGAGAGTGGATGATGCCCAACTATCAAAAAATATAATATCTGGGGTCTTAATGGCTTAAAGTTAAACAAGCAGCCATTTAGCAGGGAAGCAAATAAGCTCACACTGAAGAAGCACACCAACCTGTCTGATCATGAGGTGTCAAGGACATCAGGTATCCAAATGTCCAAAACAAACTACATTGATGCGAACGAGGGGGGTTGGAGTGGAGACCCAAAGTCCATCTGTAGACAATTGGATACCCCCCACCCAGCCCCCCACAGAAAGTTTAGAAGGAAGGAATGAGTCAACCAAGGTGCAGTGAAGCACCGGCAAAACAAACATCATTCCTCTGGTTCCTGACTGTTTCCTCCCCGTCCCACTACCATGACCCAGTTCTACCTTCCAAATCTGGCTAGACTGGAGAACACACTTTGGTACAGATAAGAGCTCTTGACACATGGAATTCAGGACAGATAAACCCCTCAGGAACAGTAGTGGGAGTAGCGATATTATAAGAGTAGGGGAACAGTCAGGGAGGGGGAAGGGGGAGATAGGGGGAATCCAGCACAAAGTTGGCTATATAGCCAGCATCACCCCCACCACCCTCGAAGGGGATGAGTAACAGACACGTGGGTAAAGGGAGACAATGGACAGTGTAAGATATGAAATAATAATAACAATATACAATTGATCAAGCATTCACGAGGGTGAGCAGGTGGGGGAGGGAGGGGATAAAAGAAGAGCTTATACCAAGGACTTAAGTAGGAAATAATTTGGAAATGACGATGGCAATATGTGTATAAATATGCTTGATGCAATCAAAGTAGGGAATGTTATATGAGCTGCAAGAGCCCCCAATAAAATGATTTTTCAAAAATAAAAATAAAAAACGATGAAAAAGACCAAAGAACAACAATAACAAAAATGACTATATATGTGGATATTTCCAGATAGGTTACACAAATAAAACTGAACACAAAACCTTATTAATAGGAGCAGAACATTGTAAGATAAAATACTGGAAGATAAGCCCCTCCAGGGAGAAGGCACTCAAAATATTTCTAAGAAAAGATTGCTTTCTCACAGTAGAGTGCATCCACATCATTATGGTCTACTGCTACTAATGAGGTTTTTCAGTCAACTTGACACCAGTTCCTAGAACCTGACATCATGTTTGGTAAAGTAGAAGGACCACAAAAAAGAAGAAGGTCCTCAATGAGAGGGATTGATGTGGTGGCTGCCGCAATGAGCTCAAACATCACAACCATTGTGAGGAGGGTGCAAGACCTGGCTGGAAGGCACAAAACAACAACACATCGATGGAAAGAGACAAGGGATAAACCCAAATGAGGTCAGTGGTTGACTGTGGAAAAGACCGCTGATGACTAAACTGCAAGTTAGGGTCAAAGTTGGAAAGAATTACTACAAATCTATAAGTGCAAAAATACAACCTAGAGCATATCCCACCTTGATTTGGAGATCAGCTCAGGAATAGATGTGGCTCATTGCGAAAGAATGTCAGGGGGCCTGAAGAGCTGTAGGACAACATCTGGAACATCACCTCCACAGAAAGCAAAAGATCATTGAAAAGGCAGGAAAGAAAAGAGAAAAAAACCTAAAAAAACCATCAACCTCTGAAACTTGCTCTTGATCATAAAGTTCCTAAGCCGACTGGAAGAAATGATGCAGTAAAAGAACAGAACATAAAAGTTCAAAGTACAACAGGAAAAGACAGAGTAAAATCTTGTAGGAAATGCCCTAAGGCCTGGAAGTAGAAAATCCAAAATAGGAGCTTTTCAGCATGTAACAAGCTGCAAACCTGTAGGGGAAAAAATCAAGCAAGATTAAAGAGCAAAATATTGAATGAGACATGAAGCATTACAAGAAGATGGAAAGGATACATGGAGTCACTGTACCAAAAAGAACTAGTTATCATTTAACCATTTCCAGAGGGAGCATATAATCAAGAACCAATGGTACTGAAGGAAGAAGTTCAAGTGCCACTGCAGACATGAGTGAAAACTAAGGCTCCAGGAATTGAAGGAATACTAATTAAATACTTCAGTGAGCTAACGAAGCACTAGAAGCGGATGAAGCACTCACCTATGCAAAGAATTTTGAAGACAGCTACCTGGCTAACTGGAAGGCATCCATATTTGTGCCTATTTTAAAGAAAGGTGATCCAACAAAATGCAGAAATTATCTAACAATACCATGAATAGCTAAATAAAAAATGTAATACTAAATAAAATTTTACTGAAGATAAATTAACAATAATTTCAACAATATTATTGTTGCTAGTCATTCAGGTCAGATTCAGAGGAAATTATAGAATAAGAGATATCATTGCTAATGTCAGATTGACTTTGGTGTAAGGCAGAGATTCTCAGAACTATTTTTACTTGTGTTTTATTGACTATGCAAACACATTATACTGTGCAGATCATACTAAGAATAAGCACTGAGAAGAATGGAAATTCCAGAACACTTCACTGTGCTCCTCTGTATCCTGTTAATGGATCAAGAGGCAGAAACAAGGAGTAGCACATGGTTAAATAATCAGGATGGCTGTTTGTCAGAGTTGTATTATTTCATCACAATTATTCAATTTATAAGCTTAGCAAATAACCCAAGAATCTGGAATAAATGAAGAAGAGCATTACATCAGGTTTAAGGAAGGCTTAGTAACAGTCTGTTTTATGAGATGACACAACCTTGCTCATTGGAAAGCAGTTGCTGATGAAGATCAAGAATTCCTATCTTCAGCATGTATTACTACTCAATGTAAAGACAACAAAAATCCTCCAAACTGGACCAATATATAATATCATGATAAATGGAGAAAAGATTGAAGCTGTCAAGAATTTCATCTTGCTTAAATGCACAATCAGTGCTCACAGAGGCAGGAATCAAGAAATCAAAGGATGAACGACACTGAGCAAACCCGCTGCACACGACTTCTTTAAAGTGAGGGTGTCACTTTGAAGACTAAAGTGTTCCTGATCCACGCAATTTTCAATTGCCTCCTAAGTATGTGGAAGTTGGACACTGAATAAAGGCAACCAAAGAAGAGAAGAATCCAGGTATTTGAGTTATGGGGCTGGTGAAGAATGAAACCAATCTGTCTTGAAAGGCATACAGCCAGAATACTTGTTAGAAGTGAGCTACATATAACCTCCTCTCTGGGGGACGGGCAGCAGAGGGGTGGGTGAAGGGATACGCCGGGCAGTGTAATATAAGATACAATAATAATTTATAAATTATCAAGGGTACATGGGGGAGAGGGGAGGAGGAAGGGAGGGGGAGGGGAAAAAAGAAAAATGAGCTGATTCCGGGAACCTAAGAGGAAAGCGAATTTTGGGAATAACGAGGGCAACAAATGTATAGATGTGCTTTACACAATTGATCTATGTATTGTGATGAATTGTATGAGCCTCAATAAACTGATTTAAGAAAAAAAGAAGTGAGGATTATGAGATTTCAGTGCACATATCTTGGCCATATTATCAGTATAGAACAGTCCCTTGAAAAAGACATGCTTTTTCAAAAAAAATAATTGGGAGGTGGCTCAGGACTGGACAGTGTTTCGTTCTGTTGTATAGAGGATCTCTGTGAGTCGGAAATTATTTGATGGCACATAAACACAACAATAATAACAACAACGTGCTTCTATGATAAAATTGTTTCAGTTTTCCTCAGATGAAATATATCTTTAATGCAATTAAAAATATTTGTATCAATGAGTATATTTCTGAAGCTACCAGAATTGATTCTTGAATTCACATGGAAAAATACGCAGATACCACTTACAGCAATAAATAAAAGAAAGAACTACCACTAGATGTACTTATAAATATATATGTAGATATATGTATGTGTGTATGTGTTTGTATAAATTTCCACACAAACTCATTGCCATCAAGATGATTCTGATCTATAACAACTCTGTCTGGCAGAGAACTGCCCCTAAAAGTCTTCACAGGATAAAATGCCTCATCTTTCTTCCATAGAGCAGCTGGCAGATTTGACTTGTCAAACTTTAAACCACTATGCCATCAGAACTTTATATATATGTATATATATATATGTGTGTGTGTGTGTGTGTGTGTGTATTTACAATGAAGATGTCTGCTAATATTAAAGATACAAAAGAGAAAGGAATGCGATATGTGCATGTTGACTAGATACACATTAAAAAAATAACAGCTATCAAAGATATTTTGGTGATAACTAGGAATATGTACGTAAGCATGGGATTGGTATTAGGTGATGTTAGAAAACTTTAAACTGTTTCTAGGTTTGAAAATGATATTTAGTTAAATATTTTTTAATGACATGTTTTCTGAAAATTATGATATCTGCTACTTACATTCAAATCCTTCAACAAAATATATATTCAGGAAATATGGCAAATCTATATTAATTTTTAAAATTCATTTTTAATGAAAGAGAAGGGTATATGTTCATTTTGTTATTACAACTTCTCTGTCCCTTTGAGTCGGTAAAATAAAAATGAGAAGACCCTATCCTTAGCAAATGAAAACTTGCCATTACCACAAGCCAGTTGCCCATTTAATTGATTTAAGTGACGACAAGACGGACATCTGTAAAATTCTGAATGAGCACAATCTGAACCCTTAATTTGGAGGTTTCAGGTTCATGACTTCATGGGACAACGAAAGTCCTTGGCCCAGTGTTGTGTTCAGGGTCTTGCTTACCTCCCATTTATTTCTGTAGTGTCTGAGGTCTTAAAAGCAGACAAGCAGCCATCCAAGTCATTACAATTTATCTCTATTATTTTCCATTTGTCATGAGACCAGAAGAGGGAGTTGGTACCCAACTCCCATTACATTTTGATGAAAGATTCCATGAGGATTAAAAGAGAAATGTATAGAACAACATATTTCAAATTCTCATGGAATCTAGAATTGCTGGAGACATGCAAGCTGGATGTTGTTGTTGGTAGGTGCCATTGGGTCCGTTCCAACCCATAACCACCCAATGCAAGACGGAATGAAACGCTGCAAGCGGTCCTGCACCGTCCTCACAATTATCCCTGTGCCCGAGTCAACTGTTGCAGCCACTAGGTAAGGGCTTTCTTCGTTTCGGCTGCCCCACTACTTTACCAAGCATGATATCCTTCTCCAGGGACTGCTCTCCCCTGACATGTCCAAAAGATTCAGGCTAAGCTTTGCTATTCTTGTCTCTAAGCAGCACTGTGGCTGTACTTCTTTCAACATAGATCAGACTGTACCTGCAGCAGTCCATGATACTTGCAACATCCTTCTCCAGCATGACAATTTAAATGCATCAATTCTTCTTTAGTCTTACGTATTCAATATTCAACATTTACAATGCATATGCGGCAATTAAGTATCTTTGGGGGAAGATACAGCTTAGTCCTCAAAGTAACATCCTTGCTTTTCAATACTTCAACAGAGGCTGTGCAGCAGATTTGCCTAATGCAATTCTTCCTTTGATCACTTGACTTTTGCTTCCATGAGAATTGAGTGTGGATCCAAGTAAGACAAATCTTTAACTGTTTCCCATCTTTTCTCCATTTAATATGTTGCTGCATATTCATCTAGTTCTGAGGATTTTGGTCTTCTTTGCATTGAATCGTAATCCAAACTGCAACCTGCTTCAAGTCCTCCTGACTTCCAGCAAGCAAGGCTGTATCATCTGCATAGTGCAGGTTGTTAATAAGCCTTCCTCCTATCCTATGCCATATTCTTCATATAATGCAGCTTTGCTGATGATTTGCTCAGCCTACAGATTGAATAATTATGGTGAGAAGAGACAACCCTGAGAGACACCTTCCCTAATCGTAAACCATGCAGTTTCCCCTTGTTCTGTTTGCACAATTGCCTCTTGGTCCATGTGGAGGTTTTCCTGAGTACAATGAAGTGTTCTGGAATTCCCATTGTTCTCAATATTTCCTATGGTTTGTTTTAATCCACATAACCTTCATATCTTCAATAAAACACAAGTAAACATTTTCTGGTATTCTCTGCTTTCAGCCAAGATGCAGCTGGCATCAGCAATGAGATCCCTTGGTCCACGTTCTCATCTGAATATGGCCTGAACATCTGGCAACTCAGTGCCAATTGTACTACTCCAAGTGTTGTTGGATGATCTTCAGAAAAAATTACTTGCATGTGATATCAACGATATTGTTCTATAATGTGCACATTCTGTTGTGTTATTCTTTGGAATGGATACAAATCTGGATCTCTTCCAGTCAGTTGGCCAAGTAAGTAAGTGTCTTCCAAATTTCCTGGCATAGATGAGTAAGTGCTTCCAGAGCTCCAACAGCTTGTGGAAACATTTCAGTTGGCATTCCATAAATTCCTGGTTCCTTCTTTTTGACTGATGCTTGAACTTAAACTTCTTCCTCCAGTACCATTGGTTCTTGCTCATGTGCTGCTACCCCCTGAAATGGTGCAATGTCGACTAGTCCTTTTCAGTACTGTGACTATGTTTTCCTCTGTCTTATTTTGATGGCTCTGACATCATTCAATATTTTGGCGATATAATCTCTCAATATTTCAACTCCAGGCTTGAATGTTTGCTCACTTCCTTCCATTTAAGATATGCTGACTGTGTTCTTCATGTTTGGTTTTCTAACTCTGGAACTGTGCACATTTCTTTATATGATTTTCCTTTGTCTTCTCAAACGGCCCTTTCAAGTTTTCTATTCAGTTCTTTGACTTCATTATTTTTACCATTTGCCTCAGCTAATCTAAGATTAAGAGTCAATTTCAGAGTCTTTTCCGGCATCCACGTGGATCTTTCTTTCTTTCTCATCTTGTTGATGCCTTCTTGTTTCTCTGGGAGTGATGACCTTTATGTTCTCCTACAGCTCACCAGCTTCTCTGTTAATAGTGTTCAAGACAACTCGTCAGTTCTTGACGTGTTCTCAAATTCAAGGGAGGTCATATGTTGACTTTCATGGCCCTGTCTAAGGTTATTTCAGCTTCAATCTGAATGTATAGGGGAATAGTTGCTGGTCTGTACTTATTATCCCTCAAATTATTACCCTGAGATAATAAAAAAACTTTAACCTCCTACCAAAAATATTGAAGTCTTATCACAACCAAACAATAGTTTAGCTTAACTAGTAAAGGATGTCTGCTTTGAGTATTGTGCTCTATGGGGGTTCTATCTATTTAGTAGCAAATTAACAAAGGCAACTTAAAACATATAAGAAATTTAAGAGGCAGTGAGTTAAGAGAGGAAAAACATTCAGAAAGGGAGGGTGAGCCTGGTTGCACAACTTGAAGAATGTTGAATTTGTGTATGCTCTGAAGTCTATAGTCTTAATATGAGAAAAGTAAAATGACATAAAAACAAAATATCCATTTTATAAAAATTATGAACTGTTTTGTATGCATGAATTTCTCTCTACAGACATAAAATTGTAAATAAAGTACATATGAATCTGTGTGTATATGCTTTCACATATACATGAATTTCAAAAGGTATGTGCAAAAATTCATTATATTCCAAGTTCCTTTTTCCACAAATGTTTTGAAACTCTCTTATATGTGTGGGTGTTTGTGTGTGCTAATGAATAACACAATGATATATATATTTCCAGTGAAAGGAAAGTGAATGGCAATTTTCTATAGCTCATAAAAAATAAAACAAGAAAGAAACCCACAGATCTCACATACAGTGAGCAATAGCAATTAGAAAATAAACAGCTTATGTGATATACCTTCAATTTGCTTTCATTAGTGAAAATACAGATTTACATTTTATAAAGAGGGAAAATTGAGATGAAAAAAGGCAAAACTTTAATTTTTTAACCAAAGATAATGGTATATGTTCATTGTTCTATTATGTCAACTTCCCTGTCCATTTGAATAGAGGAAATTTTAAAACTGAAAAGACCTCACCCTTAACCTGTAATTTGTCATTTCCACAAATCAATTACACAGCTGGTTAATGTAATTGCTCAAGTTGTACACTTGTAAAAATTTGAATTAGCCAAAGCTGCTCCCATAGTTTAGAAGTGAACGGAGGTAAGTGATTAAAACACTAATACTGAGTGTCCAATTAAAAAAAAGTCTATCTATAGAAAATTCTGAATGCATACTGCAGTGTTAAATAGAGAACACTACAATCAAGTTAAAGGCATGTGTGTGCAGATATTAATCTTGTTTCAAAGCAAGTACATAAGCTAGTATAAATATCATGAAAGGTTATATATGAAGGAAGACAAATAAATATGAATGTACTTCCAAAAGTTCATGAAATCCCTTGGTAGATCCTTTCTATTGAAGTGTATATTGGCTGTATATAGAGAGATAGATGATAGATAGATAGATAGAGTAATATAATAGATATTATATATTACTCTTTTCATATTCATAAGACAGAGCCAGGTTGAGACCAGAGATAGAGACAAGGAGAACATGAGCCAGAACAGAACAATGGTGTTCAGACTATGAGACTGTGAGGCAGAGTACTGGGCGGGCTTTCTGGCCCATGAAAGTCAAGGGACCATTTGACTAATAGGCTAGGTAAGGACCAGAAAACGTGATTTGGTCACTAGCTGAGGAGAGGCGTTACTGTGGACCAGAGACTGTGCCCTTATTGTTTAACGATCCCGGTCTGTGGTAACCAGTTAAGTACACTAATAAGCCCCCTTAATCATGAATACTGTCTGGACAGCCACTGAAATGAACTGACAAATCCAGCACAGAAGCAGCATGCCCTAAGAGAAACAGCTGGTGTCCGAACAGTAAAGAAGGGCGGAGGGTGAAGGTACATCTGACTCCGGCGTTGTTGCAACAGGAAAAGCAGAGGTCAAGGTGTGCCCCCTGCATGGTTTACACAGTCATATAATTGACATATTATTGGCTTCCTTTCAATTACTTTTGGCTCATGCCTACTCAATGTTCACAGAGCAGATCTGCATGACAGAGCGTGTTCAAGGCTGAAACCTTTCAGCCAGGACTTTCTTCTGAGGTACCTCTAAGTGGGTTCAAACCAACCCTTTTGTTACTAGTTAAGTTTCACACTGACTGTGCTACCCAGGGATTCATTCTGATGCCACTAGTAAATAATTCTTAGCAAAAACAGTAGTGCTGACATTATCAGAGTAATAAAACTTTATCTATCAATAAAACTTAAGCCCTGTGAGCAAGACTTTATTGTATGTAGCCACACTAATCATACTACTGAACACAGAATAGGTGCTCAACAAATATCTGAAATGAAAGTTTCAAGAGTATTGGCTATCAACTTGGCAAGGTCTTATTCAGTGTGCTTTGGAAATATATAATATATTCAGATCTATCTGGGTCCATGAGAAATCTAGAATTTAAGCTCATATGAAAGTATGTGCCAAAAGGTTATCCTGAATTTCTTTGGCCTTAATATTTATGGATTTATGAAGTTCTTCATAAGAATAATTATTTCACAACAATAATCCTCATAACAAGGCCAAGAAATAACATCATAATAAATGAAGAACAATTTGAAAATTTTCAAAGATTTCACTTTCTTTGGATCCCCATTCAATGCCCAGGGAAGCAGCAGTCTGAAAGCCAATGATGTGCAGCACCGGGCCAGACGGTTCCCAAAGAGCTCTTTGCAGGGGGACCCAGAGCAGAGAGCTACAGGGGACCTGACCAAAGCCAGGTTATGTTCAGCCACCTCATATGCAAGCGGAACATGGACAATGACTAAAGATGACTGAACAGGAATCAATAGAGTTGAATTATGATGTTGGCAAAGCATATTGAATGTACCATGGAAAACAGAAATATCTGCTTTGGATGAAGTACAGCCAGACTGTATCTTAGAAGCAGACAGTGCGATTTCGTCTTGCTCACTTTGGGCCTGTTATCAGAAGGACCGGGACCAGGGGCAGGAAATCATGCTTGGTAAAGACGGGGGCAAGCACAAAGAGGAATCTGAAAACAACAGAACACTTCCATTTTCTCAAAATTCCTTAGAAAAAGCATGTCTGACTTCAGTTCACAGATCACAAACATTACAGGCATAATGTAGGAGTGACCAGATTTTTAACTGAAAGATGTTTAAATAGGATATCCTCGTATGCAGTTGGATGGGAGTTTTCTAACTCAAAATAACTATGTATATCTGAACAAGCCAGCGACAATGAGGAAGGCCCTCAACTAGGAGGATTGGCACAGTGGCTGCAATAATGGCCTCAGGCATAGGAGCAACCGTGAGAATGGTGCGGGACTGGGTGTTTTGTACTGTTGGGCACAGGGCCGCTATGGCACTTAACAGCAACAACGTCTTAACCAGAAACGGAACCAGGTGGTATAAGACTTGCTTTCCAAATGCGATGTCAACAGAGTAATCTGTTTTTCTAAACTATTTTAATATCTTATGCTTGCTGCGAGGGCTGCACATCTTTCTTCTGGCAGCACCTAGAAAACTCCAGTAACTTGGCCAAAGGCAGAATATATGATTGAGCAGAGTTATGGTTTGAAAACTGATTACCGTATCCACCCCCTTTACAATAATTTTTCAAAATTCTGGGTGCTGATGGCTCTTAGGAATTGAATGGTGTTTCTGAATGAAGTATGTTGACATCTTAACCCTCAGGACCAGGACACATGACCTTATTTTCTAATAGGGACTTTGAAGATGCTATAAGTTAGCATGAGGTCATACCAAATAGGGTTACTCCTGAGGCAATCTGATTACATACCATTATATGGAACAATCTACCATCATATGGGAGAACAGACTCAAAGAGAGAGGGGGAAGGTGCTGATGTGACTTCAATGTTATGCTGCAGCTGTAAGCCAACGCATGCTGGACCTACCACAAACTCAGATAATTGAAAAAAAATCACCAGTCAGCCATTTGAAGAAAACACCGTTCTGACAAACACCCAGAATTCAGATTAGTTGCCTGCAGACTTGAAGCCACCCTGTTGTGGCACTTTAAAACTGCCTCCGTGGGAAACCACCCCAGTAGCCCAAACCCATTTTTGATGAGCTGGAGAAAGATAGCTCCCATGACTCACTATTATAATATAAAGGAAGTGCAACATGATGTACTTATTAAAAATGAGACCCTTCACTAGATAACAGGCACTCAATAAGCAAAAAGGGATACCGCAATTTCAGATCATAAATGGTACTCTTTAACATTTAGAATATTTTAGGAGAAAAACTTAGGCAATTATTATCAGTTTTATGACAGTGCTACAATCTTTGGTTCAAAGAGAAATGAAACAATCTATGTTTGCTACTGAATAGCTATTTTTATCTAATTCAACAATAATTTAAACTTTTACTACTAAAGATAAGACGATCAGCATAGAAATACTTACGCAACTAATTTGAGCTGTATTTTATAAAATAAATGACTTCTCACTTTAACTCAGCTTTAACATTTATTGTATATAATAAAAGCATTGTGTTAGAAATGGCACTAACTCTCTTTGGAGGTAGATATGCTTTTGGTAATTCCAAGCAGTAGAGTAGGATATTTCTGTAAGTATTACACACTGGCATACATAACTATCTTCTGCCTTTATGCCACTATGTAAAAAATCAACTGAAAATGCAAAGATGTCAGAATGTATCCTACTTGAGTTGCTTCTGTCAGCTAAATAATCAGAGCAGAATTAGGAGAGGAAAACAGAAATACAAACAGCACAGTAAAGAAAACGTGAGTTCCAACCGCAGGCTGACGATGTCCCAGGGCAGATATTAATTGTTCCGGTTTCTTTAAAGTCATTCCTTTCCTTCTGTAGCTTCTATGTCTGATAGTCTTAACCAATGTGTAACACACAGGCATGCGATAGTTAGAGAGTGTTGTTTCTGTGATATGTCTGAATTTTGCTGGTTGATTGTTAAGAAGTATGAAACTATTAGCTTCACAATTGATGTCACTAATTTTATCTATTTTAAGGGGCAAAATATTCTTTATGGATGAAACTTTGTCTGCCTAATCCATCTGCCAACAAATTCTTTTTTTCTGGCCAAATATTGCTTAGGGCCTTCAAGTGTTTCTTCATCTGTGAAATGAAAAGAGGTACTTCCAACCTAAAATTGCCTGATCTTCATGTCCCCTCCTAAGTTCAAAAAAAACGTTTCTGTAGAATTATATCCCAGGCTGCAAAGACCATGTGCTCTCGCCTCCTCTGAGTCGCCATCATCGAGGGCTAATGAGGAGCAGGGTGTACTGCATGTCAGGGTTCACAAGTCTCCCCGTCAACTGAACTACCCTCAAAGAAAAACTTTCCCTCTTAAACACCACTTATCCACTTTGCTTTTTATGGAAAACATTGACTCTGCTAAGTATAAAAGATCCAACTTTGACTTGGAAGGTCAAAGTTGATGAGACTGTTATCACCCATGCTTCCAACATTCTGCAGGAGGAATCGAGAGTGACTGTGCAGTGCAGTGGCATGACGGTAGCAGCTCTTCCTAGAAGTTTCCAGAAATGGAGATGCTTACACTAGAATAAGGTCCTTACATTAACAATAAGCATTCCCGCAGCTTTCTTGTAAATCAAAATTACATATTTATGAAACGAACCATGATATAAAAATATTTATAATGCAAATAGCAATTTTCCAATGTGTTTGCTTCATAATTGTTTTTATTTACAGGTAACTGTAGTCATAAAAGAATTCTGGAAACTTTAAAGCAAATCATGGCATAACAAATCTATGTGTGTATGTGTAGATTGTGTGTGTGTGCGCGCGGTGTATTCTAGATTGTGAATTGTGAGTTTCCTAGTTGTATCTCAGAGGATCTCATGAGGAAATATTGAACGATAACATGATGGTTCTAAAGGCAGATGGGCGCGGGGAATGGCATTGCTCACGGGGCCCTGGTGGCACCGTGGGTTGCAGGTTGGGCTGCAAAGTCAGCAGTCTGAAAGCAACAGAAAGATGATCATTTCTCCTCTGGGAAAGATTTCCAGATCCAGAAGCCACCGGGGCAGTTCTACCCTCTTCTTTGGGACACTCTGGGTCAGAATCCAATGGATGGCAATGAGTGGGAACTAAAAAGAATGTAATTTATAATCACAAAGCTTTCCCTAATGTTTTATATGTAATCACATCTTCTCTCGGTGCCATAATTTTAAAAAAATTGTAAACATTTTAAAATGTCCTTTAGAAATTGACTCTATATAAAAATAAGCTGCGAAAGAAACCAAAGATGTCCCATTGCTGTCCACTTCTAGAACGACAGATAGATTACTTTGTCACGCGGATGTATTTTTCATAGATTCAAAGGAACTTCGTAATATATTTTGTTCTGGTAAACTGACAATAATGGGGGATATTTAGAAAACACAGCTGACCGTAAACTTAAGAGTACTTCACTTTAAAATTCAAGCAAAATAAATGGAAAAATAAGGAAACACAAAGATTTCCATAGGTTCAATCACCTATTTCAATATTTTTTAAAACAATATTTAATGTAGGAGCTCTGGTGCCACTCTTGGTAAATGTTTGACTGTTAAATGCAAGGTCTAGGGTTCCAACCCACCAGCTGTTCCATAAAAGAAATGTGAGACTTGTCTGCTCCCTTACAGAGTGAGCAGTCAGAAACAATAGCAGTCAGAATTCACTCGATGGCACTGAATTTATAGACACATATCATTACTAAAACACATCATGCAAATCTTATATATAATTGTTAACATCTATAGTTAAGCTATCATATTTTATGTTGCATATAAGCATATGTTTCATATATATCACCAATAATCAAGTGATTTTTCATGACAATTATTTTCTTAGAATTTATTTAAATGATTTTGTTCTTATATCTATAAAATTGCCATGCAGATATTTAATTATACATATGTATGTAGTAACAAAAATGCTTGGTATTTGTCAGATCCACACAGGACAACATAGTTATTTTTTAAATTTAATGGTGCAGTTTATTTACCAAGTGTACCGATGAAAGGCATACACTCTGGGAGAAACACAAGAAGAAACTTATGAACCCCATTTCAAGAACTTAGGTTCATTTTAAAAAGTAGAATGCATTATTTTCTGTTTGCTATGCTCTGACCTACAGTGGAAATATGAAGGCAAATAAGAAATGTAAGTCCTCTATTTCCTTTTACTTCCCTATTGTCCCACTATCACGATCAGCCTCCATTTGGGTTACAGTAATTCCTTTCGGTTATATTACCCTTAATCATGCCCTACCAGGCCTCCTACACTCTCCTCACCACTGAAAGAGCTAGGAGGCAAAGGGCATTTATAGAGGTCTAAATAAAGGCATGCAAATATGTAAATATATTCATATATGAGGATGGGGAAATAGATTTATGTTCATATATTTATAGGTTTAGTATTAAGGTATCAGATGGACATTGGGCCTCCACTAAAGTACTCCCTCAATTCAATAATACTTTGCTCTATTAAACTGGCATTCCATGATGCTCACCCTCCTGACATAATCACTGAAGACAAAGCGGGAGCATAAGCAAATGTGGTGAAGAAAGCTGATAGAGCCCAGCTATCAAAAGATATAGCGTCTAGAGTCTTACAGACTTGAACAAGCGGCCATCTAGCTTGGAAGCAGCAAAGCCCATATGGAAGAAGCACACCAGCCTATGAGATCACAAGCTATCGAAGGGATCAGGTATCAGGCATCAAAGAACAAAAAATCATATCATTGTGAATAAGGGGGAATGCGGAATGGAGACTCAAAGCCCATCTGTAGGCAACTGGACACCCCCTTACTGAAGGGTTGTGGGGAGGAGATGAGCCAGTCAGGGTGCAGAGTAGCAATGATGAAACACAACTTTCCTCTAGTTCCTAAATGCTTCCTCCCCACCCAATATCATGATGCCAATTCTACCTTACAAATCTGGCTAGACCAGAGAATGTACACTGGTACAGATAGGAACTGGAAACACAGGGAATCCAGGACGGAGGATCCCTTCAGGACCAGTGGTGAGAGTGGCGATACTGTGTGGGTAGAGGGAGGGTGGGGTAAAGAGGGGAAACTGATTATAAGAATCTATATATAACCTCCTTCCTGGGGGATGGACAATGGAAAAGTGGGTGAAGGAAGACATCGGACAGTGTAAGATATGACAAAATAATAATTTATAAATTATCAAGGGTTCATGAGGGAGAGGGGAGGAGGGTGGGAGAGGGGAAAATGAGGAAATGATGCCAGGGGATTATGTGGAGAACAAATGTTTTGAGAATGATGAGGGTAATGAATGTACAAATGTGCTTTATACAATTGATGTATATATGGATTGTGATAAGATTTGTATGAGCCTGCAATAAAATGATTAAAAAAATTAAATTTAAATCTTAGATGATGATTTTATATATATATTAGAATTGTTTCTTTAAAGAAGAGCTTGATCTCTCCATTATCTTGAATCCTTGGAGAAGAAACTAATTTCTATAGAAAAATGGGCATGGGTGACTTTTCTGGGTTTATAACCTAAAGCTTTCCCCCTTTACAATGATTTTGGGCGGGGGGTTGTGGCCTCTTCTTGTAAGAAATTCCAAATCCTACCAATTTTTAAGGAGTGTTAAAGTTATTGGTTGCAAGGCATTGCTCTGAATATAGGAATTCTACTATGATTGATAGATTTCTCTCCTAAATGAGGAGCTGTTTTGGTAGATGTTTTCAAGATTGTTCAGGCTGAATCCACTCAAAAAGATGACGTAAGTATTTAAAGATCTGCTTACTATTGATCACAGACAGACACTGCTGAATTGAGAATGCATGTCTTAAAATGAATAACAATTAGAATAGGCTGAAAAATGACCACCCCAAATTTTCATGCTTTTACCCTCACAACCTGTAAAATGCAGTCTAATATAGAAAAAGCAGGGCCTTGCAGATATGATTATATACAAAGGGTTTTGATCTGGGGTTCTAAATATAATCACCTATATTCCTCTCAGAGGGAGACAAAGGGAGAAAACAAAAGCTGATGCAGACCAGTGAGTCGGGGCACACACACATCCCTAGAGCTAGAAAGGACAAGAAATATATTTTCTCCTAGAAGCTCCAGAGGAATAAGCTCCCCTGGCATCTTGAGTTTCACCCCGTACGGCTCACTTGACACACCTGTCAGTTTGTCCTAGTGTGGTGGCTTGCCTGCTATGATATTGGCAGCCATGCCATGGCACTTTATATGCCCGCACAGTCACCCCCCCATGGAGAGGATGCAGCCGAGTTCCCAGACTAAGATAGACTAGAAAGAAGGTCCTAGTGATCTACTTGTGAATATTCATCAATAAAATTCATGGAAGACATCAGAACCTCATCAGAAATATTGCTGAGGGATGAGCCCTAGTCTTTGAGTTTCTCCAAGAGGAGAGACTGGGGATGAAGGCTAATTAACACCCCAGGAGGGGAAGGTTAGATGTGGTTCCACCTTCCAACGTTTTCACTCATTCTGACACCAACCACCCCTCCCACAGCACTTTACCTTTCCATCATTCATTGCAACAGCCACGCAGAACTCCCCGACCATACGGTTATGGGACTTCTTAGGGATGTTAACGGCTGCCGTTTAGATTGAAGAAAAGCTGAGGTTGCCATTATTTGTTGAGGACAGGCACTCAGTCATGGCTGCAGGCACAGTGCTCTGTAGCCCTCCACCTATCAGCGTCCTCATCCTGTTTGGGCAAGGGTTAGAAAGCTCTTCCAGGTCTGTTGATGAACTTCCCAGAGGAGGTCCCACTCGCCAGTAGGCCTTGGCCCAGAGAAGCGCAGGTCTCAACTCTGTGGGTTGGCAAACCCAGCTGTCCAGACAAGTGCTCAGGGGCAACTCATGCGCCTAAAAGCCTCTTCTTCAAAGCACTCAGTTCCTTGTTTTAGTTAGGTGACTTCAAGTTGAGTTTTGTCTCATGACCTCCCCATGCAACAGAATAGAACTGCCCCACAGGGCTTTCTAGGCTGTAATCTTTACGGAAGCTGATCAAGATGCTGATCATCAAGCTGATCAATATGCTGAGGAGCCTCTGGGAGAGTTTTGATGGCCAACTTTTAAATTAACAGGTGAGTGCCTAATCCTTGGGCCTCAACAACAGCAAATCAAGAATTCCAAATTCTGTTTATTGGAAACATAAATGATTGTCTTGGAAGATTTATTAAAAATATTCTAAGAAATAAACTATGATTATCTCATCTATTTATTTAATTTGCACAGAATTGCCTATAGCTTTTACTGGAGGCAAATGGCTATGGGGGGAGAAATGCTTCACTCTTGACTGTTTTCCAGAGAACTATAACTGGGTTCATTTTAAGTTTGTTATATTTTCAAATGTTGATTTAAATTTGGAGGGTAAGTGGGGAAATGATGCTGAATATTAATGTTATGATACAAAATTTCCTGAATTTGAGTTAGCTTACAATAATACTTTTAATTTATCTGTTGAATAGTTTTGAAAGAGAAATAGCAGACACAATTCTTTTCAGAGGACAAAGCATCAAATTACTATTTTTAGTATTAAGAATTAATGAACTGAGGCACCTAGTGGCCAGGATTACGTAGACCATTCAGCTGGGACCCTAAAATATCAAATGACACATCGCATTGGGTAAATCTTCTGCACAAGATCTCCTAACGTGTTGAAAAGCAAGGGTCTTACTTGTAAGATTAAAGAGCACCTGACCCAACCCTGGTGTTTTCCATCCCCTTATATGCATGTGAAGTTACACATCGAATAAGGAAGATCAAAGCAAAGGGATGCATTTGAATTACAGGACTGGAGAAGCACCACAGACTGCTGGAAGGACAGACAGATCTGTCTGGACAGTAGTATGGCCAGAGCGCTCCTTAGAGGCAAGGACGGTGAGACGTCATCTCACATACTTTCGACTTGTTATGTCTCCACGAGTCCCTGGAGATACTAGTCCCCAGAGAAGGACATCATGCTTGGTAAAGTAGAGGGACAGCGAAAAAGAGAAAACCTCAATGAGATGGCTTGAGACAATGACTGCAACCATGGGCCGTTGTGAGAACAGTGCCGGACTGGGCAAAGTTTCCTTCTGTGGCTGATGGAGTAGCTTTGAGTTGGAAGAGACCCCACAGCACCTACCAACAACCACCGCCAAGTCATGATACGAGCACAAAGGGGCACTTGGTGAATATGATCGTGGCTGTTTGAATTCACCACTATGGTCCTCAGGAAAGCCTGGGATTCCTCTTCCTCTAGGCAGATTTCAGGTCAGGCCCTAGTGGCATCATGGTTATGCAATGGACTACTAATTGCAAGATCATCAGTTTGAGACCACCAGTTGCTTCATGGGAGAAAGGTGAGGTTTTACAGTCTCGGAAACACACAAGGGAAGTTCTACCCCGTCCTGTGGGATCTCTATGAGTCAGCGTTGACTTGACAGCGGTGAGTTTGCAGTTTGGGATGCAGAGCTAACATGTGGAGCACCTGCAAGATATCCAATAAGACTTCTAAAACCTCAGCCCACTTGATTGCGTAAACTTCAGTAGTTTGTCCATCGATGATGATCACTGCTTGTACCCCTCAGATGCGTTATTAGCAATGATGTTTTAGTCAGTTAAAATGGGGGTAAATATTAACATTGGATTAGGACCTTCTCAAGTAAGCAATGAAGAAATGAAAGAAAAAACACAGGATAGCAAGTGTCCCTGGTGAGGGAGGACTGTGAAGGCCTCTGAGTGAATGAGACTCGAACAATAGGCACGTCAAGGGGTCCTTCTTTAGAGGCAGGAAGAATAGAGCCACTAGAAAGCGTCTTGCCACTTTTCTATAAATGCAAGTGGACCTGAATTTATGTGATGCTCACCCTTCAAATAAAATGTTTTCTAGTGACACAAAGATACAGAAAAAAATGCTTCCACAGCAATAACTGGGATGGACGCTGTGTTGTAATAATTTGGATACACTTGACTAATGCAGTTATTTTCAATGAGGTTGGCTTAGTGCCCAAAGCAGTGAGCAAACAAATATAGCCCGACAATTGTTTTCCTGCCTTCCAAGAGAGCCAGCAAGATCTTTTTTTTTTTTTTTTAAGCTCACTCCAGGAGGGTCATTGGTCACTGCTGTGGACTCTGGTCATCCTCACAACCTCAAGTATAATTTAAAAATATATAGTCTTTGTTAAACTCACCAATGTGTCTCATGTAAAAATGCTGGTGAGGCGCGAGCGTTTTTAATCAAATTAGTATGCAACATAAGGCAGCTGTGTATTCAAATGGGTTTTTTAGCAATTTGGTTGTTTTCCTTATAATAACAGGAAAGAACATTTTGATTTTGAAGGTGACAGAGGCAATATTACCAGAATTAAACAATCTGAATTAGCTTTCTCATGAAATGTAATATGTTTTATGCTTTTAGATGGGACGCTCCGGTGCTTTCAGATGAGCCTTCCACTGTCACAGTCAATGGCCAGGAACAGAATAAGCTCTGGAGGTAGGATTATCCTCAAATTTAATTTTTTTTTTTTTAGAAGAAGAAGCTAATGGCAAATGTTTCGAGCAAACTTTAGGTTCATCTATGTTATAACTAGAGAACCAAGACAGGATATTAAAAGCAAAGATAAGTATAAAATTAGTAAACAAAGTTTGACATTTTGCTTATTCTATGAATTTAATGCTGAAAATGAATATAATCCCTAAAATCATAAACAGCAGGCATGTCAGACAAAAGCTGCAAAAATTCATTTCTTTGTCGGTGTATGGAAAGTCAGGTATCTGGTGCATAAGAAGGTAGCAAGATTACAAATCTTTAAGTTACAATACGAGGGGTTTTACTGCACAAAGTTTATAACCAGTGCAGTTGAAACATTCAAAAATAATTTCCTGTTGTTATGCATATATGTTGATGTTTAAAACAGCCACATTAGGAATCTAAGTCAGTAACCTTACAAGTGGGTACATCTTGTTCCCATTTGTCGGGAGGAAAGAAAAGTTCCAAATAGGAAAAACAAAACAAAACAACTGATGAATATTTAAAATTCTTGAAATGAACGGCTCCATTAGAAATACTTCTTACTGTCCAGGGTTAGTCTGTATGGTTTTGAAAATGCTAAAGAAGTTTCTGTGCTGGCCTCTTAGATGCCAATTTTTTCATCAGTCCTTTGGGAAGCAGTCTCTTTTGACTGTCTTCGCCATTAGAGCCACGTCACATGAACAAGGGAACCTTAGTGCCGTAGTGGTTATGCATAGAGCTGCTTGTTAACCATGACGCCAGCTGTCCCAAGCACCATATACTCAGCAGGACACAGACAAGCCTTCTCCTCCGGTAAAGAGTTACAGTATCACACACTCACAAGAGCAGTTCTACTGTCTTCTACAGGGTCACCATGAGTCAGGATTGACTAAACAGAAATGAGTTTGGTGTTTTGTTTGGGGTTTTTTTGTGTGTGAGGGGTGGGGAACACTAATTAGGTATTTTTTGTTAGGAAGTGGTACTGAGATAATTTTGTAGTTCCTAAATAGTTATGGAACGAATTCTTTTCTTTATCTTCTGGGAAAGGTTAACTGAAGCCCTGCCCTAGAATATCCATATACTTCAATGTATAGGAACTTGACACCCCAAGCGAGGCAGATTAAGGTCAATGACTGCAAACATAGCCATGCGATCTATTCAAAAGGAATAATGTCTGCCTGATAGAATAATAAGTGCAGGCACTGGAAAACAGATAGATACTCAACAAATGTTAGCAAGAGCAATGTGACTGGAGCAGGCTGCTGGTGTTTTGGATGAGAAGATTTGAAAGCCATCTGGTATCTGGACATCAGCCTGAAAATCCCAGGCTTTGATCCATCAGATAACCCGTCCACACTGTCGACATGCTGAGATGGCTTTCCCACTGGATTTGCTCCTTGTCTCAAATCAGTCCCTGTAACCCGTGGAGAGGTCTAATTTCACCTAAATCATAGAAAGCATTTATTTCCTTTATGGGTCCTTCAGTTCGAAAGATTGGGATTTCCATAAAGAATAAAGTCTGAAAAAACACAATGAAAGAGGTAATAACATTGCTATTAAAACCATATTTTCTTCTTTATAAAAAAAGTTAATTAAGAATATGGTCAGTTTAATGCTTTCTAAGAATGACAGGTCTCTCCAAACTAGGAGCTCTTGAAGATTAAAAACATCATTCAAGGTGAAAGTTTAAAGTCATAAACATTTACCGGCGTATAGAAGACAATGAGTCAATGGCATCTGAAATAACAACCTAGAGAAATTAATACATGGCATCTCTACCCTCAAACATGGACCCCAAAATAAAACAGAACAAAAATATTGAGTAAACAAACACAGGAAAAAGAAAAAAAATCACATGGCCCGTGTAGCGCCGAGACGAGTAAAATAATGCGAATGGTTCAAACTGTATAATAACCTCAACATTTAGTTTAGATTTTAATTTCTTTGGATACCTTCTGTTTTGAAATGGTATTTCTCTTTCATTTAGAAAAAAACATTTTGTTTTCTGGTATGTAAAATAAACTGATATATACAATTGGTCCAATGTAATTATGAAACTAAAATTTAAATAACGTTACCAAGTCATAATAGACTAGTGACACCCCAAAACTAAAACTATCCTGTGAACATGACCCCCTTAGAGGTATGTGCAGTCATAGAAGGTGTCGTTTCCTTGTCCCCTTGGTGTAGTGACTCCTCTCTTCCAATAAAGATTGCATGGCTTTCCATGAATATAATAGAAGTGCTGCAGCTCTTTCCCTTCAAAACAATCTATCTTGAACTGAACCCATTTTTTACTACTTATTCTCATGATTTATGAGTTCATATCAAATAAAATATAATAAACAATCAATGAATATTTTAAATGTAATAAAAAGTCCCACCTACCCTCTCACTCCCTATGCATTGGGAGTGTATCATACTGCTTAATTAAAAGACTTCTACCTACACTAGCAGGCTATAAGCCCAATGAGGAAGAATCATGTCTTGTAATTACCTTAAGTCCCTCCCAGTACCAAGGTACAAGGGCTACCATGGAGACGAGGAACCTAGCGGTGCAGTGGTTAAAGTGGTGAGCGGCAGGAGGAAAAAAGTCCCCTAAGAACTCAATGCATAAAAGGAAAAGGACATTTTCTCCTTCAGCACACATGCTGGGGCTACTCGCTCCATGGTTCTGCAACGTCAGTAAACCGTTATATGGCTATTCCTTTTACGGTGGAGGGAGACGAGATGAACCCATTCACCTTCCATCATCAAACAAGCCTGTAGTCCATATTCCCTGTGCGCAGAGAGCAATTTAGGTCTTACACTAAAAAAAAAAAAAAAAAAAATGCAGGGATCTCCTACGTTTTTGACATGGCTAGATTTACAGAAATTTTCCCAGCTATAGTTTGACACAAAGGAGCCCTGGTAATGTGGTGGGCTATGCATTGATCTGTTAGCTACAGACTCAGCAGTTTGATCCCACTAGTCTCTCCACAGGAGAAATATGAAGCTATCTGCTACAATAAAGATGTGAATAATTTTGCAAGACCAGTGACTTAATCAAAAATAGCTTTTTTCCAAACATGCAAATGACGACTATCCACGTGGACCTCTTCAGATGGAATGCACCAAAATCAAGTTGACCACTTGTGGCACCAGATCGCGGAACAGCTCTCTATCAGGAGCTAAATCTAGGCCAGGCCAGCGGCCGACTCTCAAACAGACCTCCAAATTCAGTATAAAGCTGAAGGAAATGAAAACAAGTCTCTGAGAGCCAAAATACGACCTTGGATATATCCCCCACAACACTTCAAGAGTACCTGAAGTATAGTTTTGACTCATTGAACACTGACAAAGCAATTGCTGAGCTGTGGGAAGACATTAAGAACACCAACCATATACGAAGAAAACAAAATGTGATTTAAACAAAGTGAATGTTAGAAGAGTCTCTAAAAGATACTCTTAAATAGAGTAGCTAAGGCAAATGGAAGAAACGAAGTCAGAGATCAATACAAAATTCCAGAGGGAAGTTAGAGAAGAAAAAGTAAAGTATTATGATGAAATGTGCAAAGACCTAGAGTTAGAAAATCAAAAAGGAAGAACATATTTAGCATATTTTAAGCTGAAAGAATTGAAGAAAAATCCAAGCCAGGTGTGGCAACATTAAGAGATTCTATGGGAAAATATTGAACAATGCAAGAAACATCAAAAGGAAATGGAAAGAATACACAGAATCACTGTACCAAAAATAACTAGTCTGCCTTCAACCATTTCAGGAGGTAGCATTTGATCAAGAACCAATGGCAGTGAAAGAAGACGCCTCCGCTGCACTGAAGGCTTTCATCAAAAACAAGGCTCCAGGAATTGATGGAACCCCAACTGAAAGGTTTCAACAAATTGATGAAGCATTGGAAGTACTAAATCATCAATGGCAAGAAATGTGGAACATAGCTACCTGGCCAAATGATGGAAGAACTGTATTCGCACCCAATTCAGAGAAAAGTGATCTAACAGAATGCACAAATTATACAACAAGGCCACTGATATCATATGAAAGTAAAAAAAAATTTGAAGATCATCTAACAAGTATTGCAGCTGTGTTTTAACAGTGAGCAGCCAGAAATACCGACCAGATTTGGGAGATCTGCAATAAAGTATATCATTGCCGAGGTCAACTGGATCTTGGCTGAAAGCAGAGGATACCAGAAAGATGTGTACTGGATTTTAATGACACTGCAAAGGTATTCAACTGTGCGGATCACAACAAACTGGATTACCTTGAAAAGAACGGGAATTCCAGAGTACTACCTTGTATTCCTGCAGAACGTGTACCTGGATCAAAAGGCAGTATGTGAACAGAACCAGGGGCTATTGCACGGTTTAGTATCAAGAAATGTGTGCCACAGGTTATAGGCTCTCATCATAATTATTCTCATCATACTTCATCATATGTCTGCTGAGCAAATAATCAGGGACACGGGACAACATGAAGAAGAATGCAGCATGAGGGTTTGAGAAAGGCTTATTAACAACATGTGATAAGCAAATAACACAACCTTGCTTGCTAAAAGTGAGGAGGACTCTGAGCTTTTGCTGCTGAATATCAAGGACTGCAGTCTTCAGGATAGATTAACACCCAATGTGAAGAAACCCAAAACCCACACAGCTAGACCAATCGACATTATGATAAACAGAAAAAAAGAAATTGCCAAGGATTTTGTCTGGCTTGGATTCACAATGAATGGTTAAGGAAACAGAAGTCAAGAGTTCAAATAAGGCATTGATTGCATCAGGTAAATCTGTGGCACAGGACCTCTTTAAAGTATTGAAAAGCAAGGGTGTTGCTTTGACGATTAAGGTGCTCCTGATCTGAGCCACAGTATTTTAAATCATCTCATATACATGTGGAAGTTGGACATTAAATACAGCCAAAGAAGCGTTGATGCATTATGGGGGCTGGCAAAGAATATTGAAAGTACCCTGGATTTCCAAAAGAATAGCCAGAATGCTCCTTAGAAGAAGGATATTGAAACGTCCTCTCACGTACTTTGGAGAGAAGAGTCCCCGGAAGAAAACATCATGCTTTATGAAGAAGAGGATCAATGAAACTGGAGAAGACCCTCAACGAGATGGATTGACACAGTGGCTGCAACAATGGGCTCCAACATAGGAGCAGTTGTGAGGATGATGAGGACTGGGTAGTGTTTCATTCTGCTTTGCATTGGTTGCTATGGTTTGGAACTGACTGGAGATGACCTAACACTAACAACACCTGAGAAATAAAGTGAGAAAAACAGACATAAGTTGTCAACCCACCAAAGGCAGGTAGAATCAGGATAAACTAAGAAATTGTGGGCTGTGAGTGGAGATAAGCTCACTATTTTGAAAACAACCTCAAGAGAAACAATCTCAAATTAAAATAAAAAAAATCAAAGTAGGTCTTAATGCAAAATAACCAAATCTGTGCTTAAAGGAGTTCAAATTTTGGACCCTATCCAGTTTAATAGTAATAAATTAATTATTTTGATGTTATGAAATATGTGAAATGCTTAGAAGAATACCTGGAATGTTGTATTAGAATTGTTATTTAATAGGCCAATAAAAATAATCAAAACCAAAATCAAACAAATGCAATTCAAGACTTCTAGACTTTTAGCTCAACCTTCAACATTTCACTTGCAGTCTAGTACAGTATTCACAAATGCTGACTGTATATGACTACTTCCTCCAACTCAACACATCTATCTTAGGCAGAGTTCTCTAACAAAACAAAACCAGGACACTTTGATTATATATGAATATATATATGTTTATACAGCGAGAAGGAATATAACAGCTAATTACTGTATATTCTCATGTATAAGCACATTTTTAATGCAATTTTCTGGTAAAATTAGGTGCCTCTGCTGATATTCAGGTCGGCTTATACTCGAGTATATACGGTAGTCCACAAAGCAGTACAGAGGGTTCAGTTCAACCCACTTCTGTATAGAAAAGTTAATATACTAGAAGTCCTTCAACTCACAAGGTCTGCCGGGTCCAATGTCAAGGAAGCAGACAGCAGAATCCTCCCTCTGGTAAGGCAAGCAGAGTCTGCTCGCAGGCAGCAAACAGCAGGGGTGGGTCACCAACAGTCAGTAGCTTGGGAACTTAGTGAAGCAGGCCCAGATAGGATATCAAAAGCAAGCAATGCAAGGTGACCGGACCCACCAGCCTCAAGAGCAAGAGATGTATGAACCAGCAGCTTGGTGAAGCAGGTCTCAAAGGAGGCTCAAGCTCCAGCAACATAATCCACGGGTTGGCTTGGCCCACAGGTAGTGTAGCTCACAGGTTGAGACAGAGAACTAGCTAAAGCAGCAGCACACTCCAGCATGCATGCTCCAATCATGAGAGAGCAAGAGAAAGGGGGGGGGCGGCTTGCAGAGCCATGTATCTCTTTTGCCATTCAATCAAACTGTGACCTGATTAATCCCACATGTTCCTATTGGCCAGGTGAGCACAATAAACCTAACTAGAACAACATCCAAGTAAGAAGACTTTTTTCTCTCTGAAACCTGCTCCTAGCCTACCTGATCTATCCCACTGATAGTCACTGCTATATGTAAAATCATTCAAATCAAGGATATGTATGTCTCTGATGACTGGCAAAGGGGGTTAAACTTTGAGCTGCTAACTGCAAGGTCAATGATTCAAACCCACAATCCCTTCAGCAGGAAAAAGATGAGGCTGTCTACTCCCATACATGTACAGTCTTTCTCAGAAAAACTATGGAATAGGTATAGTAAGTCCTAACAAGTCACCGTAAGTTGGAATTGAATTGATGGCAGTGGGTTTGGTGACCAATGCAGTATCTGAAGTGCAGAAAAAAATGTCATTCAAATGTATTGAATGAGTGCCAGACACATTCTACCTTATTCCTCCTCTCCAGAAAGTCATTCAATCTTCTTGTTGCCTACTAAATATTTCTTCAATTTATACCCTTTGCTTTCTTCATAATGCCAATGTGTCAGTATAGTCTGCCATCACCTTTCATGTTATATTTCCCTACTTCCTAAGTAGACTTCCTTTCTCCAGTCCAACTCTTGCAGGTCTCCACATTGCTTCAAGGGTGATCTTTCTAAACCATAAATTTTGTCATGCTGTGGTCAGGCTTATCTGTTTCAATGGCTTCCCAGTGCCTAGGGGGAGAATTCAAACCTATTAGCCTGTGCCTATATGATTCTTCTAGATGATATGCCTTACTTTACTCCCAGGTCTTTGATCAATGTTTCCTTATTCACCGTGCCTTAAGGGTTTACCTGTACCTCCTCTGCCTAATAATTATGGGTAGTTTCCTGGTGAAATATCTCCCCATAGTCAGTCTGAGTTTATCACGTCCTTATTTTTCTGAAAATAGGTAACTGTAATTTCTCTATGATGTCTAGGATGAAGTTTTAAATTTCACATTTGTCATTTCTTAAAAGTTTTATTTATGTGCATGAATCATTAGACTATTACTGATAAACCAAGCCAGACAGTTTAAGAAAACAGGTTCATTATTGCTACTTTGGTCCTTTGAGCTTCCATATGATACTCCACTGAAAACCCTTGTCACATCATATAACGTATTTTAGGGAAACCCCTCGTTAATGGTACTGGGCAATCTTCTGAGAATGTTCACTGCCTATCCTACAAAAGAGGAGTCCTGGTGGTACAGTGATTAATGGCAAGGTCAAAAGTTCAAAACCACCAGGCATTGCACGGGAGCAAGAAACCACTACTCCCATAAAGATGGACAGTTTGGAAATCCACAGGAGCAGTTCTACCCTACCCTATGTCTCTGTGAGTTAGAACTGATTCGCGGCCAGTGACTTTAGGCTGCAAAATGTTTCCATTGAATAGATCTTATTTTTACTGTTGGCTATAGTTTTCTGCATTACCCTGCTTCCTAGTTTCTAAAGTAGTTTTGAAATATGGTCTGAGTCATAATTTGTCAACATTGGTGCATGCTGAATTGGATGTTTAAAATAAGACATTGTTATGTGAATAAACTTTAATACTTTCTTAACATAAAGTTTATTCATTTGAAATGTCTTTGAGAAAATGAGTTTCTAAATTCTAGGAAAAATTGGATATTTTCTTAAGAAATACATTTGCTCTACCCTTTTTATGAACTGGGAAAATAACACTGCCACAGAGAAAAGCAGACAAAAACAGCAAACGAGCACTCAAAACTTGTCTTGTTTAATCTAGAACAAAGCATATAAAGGTGGTCTAGGGAGTCCTACTGGTAGTGGGTTACACATTGGGCTGCTAACTTCAAGTGTTTGAAACTCCTAACTGCCCTGCAGGTGCAAGATGGGGATTTTGACGCTCAGAAAGCGTTTAAGTCTCAGAAAGGCACAGGGACAGTTGGACCCTGTCCTTCAGGTTCACTAGGAGTTGGAATCTACTTGATGGCAGTGAGTGACTCTAGTTCATGTCAAAATTTCTGTTAACTCTACATATGTGTAACCAAAAATACTAGATAATTTGCTAATTTCTATCTATGTTATATGTCTTTAATTCTAGAAAACAATATGAACTTATTTGACATGTTTTCCAGTCCATAAACTATGCAAATCTTTCAGCGGATAGCAGGCGTAAATTAATTTTAATGATATGGCTATCCCTATAAGGTACCTTTTTAACATTCAGTTATATGATATTATTTTAATCATTTTCCCCTATTTCTTTTTTTTAACCACAGCTAGACAGATTCTTGAATTGTTGCTGCTAAAGTATGAAGATTCAGAAAGCGGTTCCATGTCAATGGATGAATTTAATGATTATCAATCCAATCATTTCCAAATATTAAAACAATCTTATTTTCCTATTTAAATAAAACATAATATTATCAAGTAAAGTATGTACACTGCCAAATTTTATTGTTCTGAATAATAAAAGATTATTTTTAGTTTACGTTTACTAAAGAAAGAGCCTATATGGGAGAAAGACCGGCATTTTTACTCTTAAAACTAGTCTTGGAAACCCACAGGGGCAGTTCTGCCCTCTCGAGCATGGCCAGATGAGTCAGAATGGACTGGCTGGCAGAGAGTCTGGGTGTGTGGTGGAAAGAACCCATAGGAGTCCTGGTGCAGGGGCGGAGTATGCGTCAGGCTGACAGGGAAAGGTTCTACTCTGGTAAAGATACACAGTCAAAACGAAGAAGGAGAAGGAGAAGGCGATTTACAGTCTCAGAAACCCATAGGGCAGTTACTGCATCCTAAAAAGTCACTATAAATCAGAATTGATTGAAAAAAGAGCCTGAAAGATATGTTTGATCACTTTACTTTTCCTTCTTTGGGAAGAGAGCATGGAAGGGACACTGAAAATGTTTTTGGTACTTTATTAAATTACTTGAAAACCCTAATATATATTACATACTCTAAACATAATCATGAATTGTAACTCTGTGAAGAAATTCTTTAAATATGCAACTGCTATTTTAGACTGTCAATACAACTCACATATTTCCTTTCAGAATCTGATAGATATCTGTAAGGAATTGTACCTGATTATAGTGCATTGATTTAGTGCATTTTCTAATTACAATTTGGACACGCTGTCAGGAGAGATCAGTCCACAGAGAAGAACATCATCTTGGTAAAGTAGAGTGGTAGCAAAAAGAGGAAGACCCCTGACAAGGTGGATTCAAACAGTGGCTGTAACATTGGCCTCAGACATCAGAACAATTTTCAGGTTAGTGTGGGACTAGGTGGGCTTGGCATGTTTGGTTCTGTTGTATATAGGCTCGCTATGAGTCAGACCTGCTCAATGGCACCTGACAACAACTAACAGCCGATTACAATCAGTTATTGTGTTAGTCTGGGTACATTAGAGAATCAAATCCACAGAAACTCATGTATAAGAGAGAGTTTTATATAAAGGGTAAGTGCACATCAAGAAAACATCCCACTCAACTCAGTGCTTCCCAAGCCCACAAGTCCAACATTAATCCATATATCCGACGCCAATCCACAAAGTCCTCCTCCATCTCACAAAACACACACAATGATGCCGACTTCAGGAGGAAAGCTGAGTCAGTGAACGTGTAAGCATCTTAGGACTGGCAGGGGTCTCCACATGGCTGTTTCAGCACCCAGGGCTGCATTTGAGGTAGGTCCAAGTGGCTTCTCCTCAGGGATGTCGTGCAGGAAGTAAGCCTTGTAAGCTGAAGCAGGGAACTGGCTAAGGCAGCTGCACCTTGGTCCGACCATCAGAGAACAAAAGACCCAAGAACTAGAAAGGCGAAGCTCACTGAGCCATTTCTCTCTCCGCCCTTCAATTAACCCCACATGTGTTTATCAGCCAGATTGGCACAATAAACTAACTAACTCAGTTATCAATGGTTGATTTTCTCTCACCTCTCTTGAACAGGTAATTCAGAGATAATATTAAGAGGTATGACAATCACTTTGGAAACATATTTTTAGTACAAAGGCAAATGTATGTATCTTGATTTGATTATTACTATTAAATAATTATCTGGGGAAATATTAGCAGATGTAAATATTAGAACATGTGATAATGAGATGATTAAATTGATTCAAAGCTAAATAAAGATAAAGAAAAATTCACTAGAAGGTATATTAAGTGTATCCACTGCCCATATCTTTCATTTTTCCTATCCATTTATCCAGTACTGTAGATTCATTCAAATGAAGTCAGGAATGTCAACATACAGGCCTTTATGAATTTACTATTAGTAATAGCCAGTTCAAATTTAATATTAGCCAGTTTAAAGTACTGCTAAGAAATCAAGTAAGAAATGTAATCTGGTTATATACTAGGAAGACATTAAAAACAGAAAAAGACAAAACTGGTTAAAAATTTACATGGCATTAAAGATAAGGGGAAAGTGCTTCAAATTTAAATTAGTTCTGATGACTAAAGACAAATGCAAAAAATGTATGGCATGAATTCATGGAGACACATTATAAAAATAGAACAGGAATTGTTATTGACAGAGCACCATAAATATGGAAATAAATATTCAAATCAATTAGGGAAGAGGATTAGAACCCAGAAAGCTATATTGAAAGACGGGAAGGAAAACCAGTATGTGCTCCATCAATATTTGTTTAATTATAGTGAATTATTGAATGGAGACATTTATACAGTGAGCAGCAAAGAAGCCAGCATTAAATGATTTCTTCCTCCTTGCTTTTCAGAACAAAGAAGTCGTGAGCTATTGATCAGAGTAATTTTGCCATAGTATCAGGATGAGCATCTGAAGAGAGATAGCTATGTCAATGTTTAACTGATAAACAAAAAGAGCCACGTGTATATACAATTATGAGAACAGAGAAAACCATCTGATTAACAGACGTCTGATTAAATTTAAGAAGAAGGCTTAGACATATCAGGCTTTTTTTAAGTGAAAATCATGTTAAAAAGGAAAATATTTGTGCATTTTTAAAAGGTAAACTATTCTGACCTAGTTAAGTGGTTACCTGGGAAGATGGTAGAACAAGCAATCAATCAAATTGTAATCACCTGGAAAAGCATGGGTACTATGAAATAGCAACATGGTCTTCTGAATAGCAAATCATGCCAGACCCATTTAATCTTGCTCTGTGATAGCGTTACAGGCCACAGAGGCAAGAAAATGATAGAGACAATTCATCTTCTTTTTAGGAGGTCTTGGAATCTGCTCCTTGTCACATTTTCCTTGACAAAACTTGGGAAACTACGAGCTTACTCACATTACTTTGAGGTGGATGGATGCACAACATGCTTGAATGTTCCAACAAAGGACAAGTGAAGTTTCCATTTTAAGTTGCATTAATATCTTGATCTAGTTCTTGGGCACTGGTCCTGGGGGCCATCTAGTCAAACACTTTTAGATGACCTGCATTAAGTGAGTACTCATCCACTCACTAGGTAATTATAAATCTACTTATTCAGGCAAAGTCGGAGATGAAAGTTGAAATGATGCAATGCTATAAACACATAAAAAACAGATAGTTGGAAGAAAACTGGTCTTGTCAGAATATAAATGAACAAGTTGATGCTCCTGTGAAAATTACAAAATCTTCATAGGAAATTCTTAAAAGGGCTATGACATTCAAAGACATGAACAATATTCTTTTGCCTTTCCTTTGTCTTAATTCATCACCATTAAGATAATTACTTCCAGTTTTAGTTACAATGCTATATATTTTAATGCTATATGTTTCTTTAGAAAGAAAATTTTGTGTTTTCATTTGTGTTTTTCAAATGTTCGGTATTGCTTTAAGTATTACTTTTGTAATTAGGGGACACAAGCTACATTTTTAAAATGTAGTTAAAAGCAAACAAACACAAATAATTTGGGGAAATATATAGATGATATCCTCTGCAGATATGTTTCAGCAATAAAGTGAATTGAAGATAGTGCCCACAAGGAAATGCTTTACAAAATGAGTAAGACTATTTAGCCTATGGCCAACAACTATTTCATGAGGATCTACTACTACAGGATAGCTACCATGGTAGGATATCACATACATAATTTTACATATTCTTCACAGTATCCTGAACAGTGAAGTAGGAAATATTATCAGGAAAAAATAGATGGAGTGAATCATTTTCCCAAAGATGTCATCCGAGCCAGGGTTCACACACAAATGTATATGGACCTCTCATTGTTTCTATTTGAAGAAGATTAAAATTTGTCTTCATTAGTTCATATACTTATAACTGTGTGCAGCAGCACCAGAAGGAAAATATATTATTTCCAAATGTATAGATGGATAGATGTTAGAAGGACAGAGAGTAGAGATGATCAATGGATGCCAGAGTCTTGCCCGCAGTTTCTTCCCAAATTTATTCAGAATGTCATGACTGTTGATTCAGATGGCCACACCGGGGCCATCTTGTTCATATATTAACACAGAACCAGATGTATCAACAATACTTTCCAATATGACCTTGTGAATATTGCTAATGTTCCCATGCCAAGAACGAGACCTATATTCTCAAATGAGAACTCTAACTATTTTAAATCACCAAAGCAAAAGAATGACAGTGGAAAGAATTTGCAGTGAGAGTTGGGAGTTGTGAATACAGGAGATGCTGCTCTTCTGGATTTCCCTAGTTCTGCTTTTAGGTGTGCCTTACTCATTTTGTACATTTTCTTTTATTTTTAACATGAACAGTTTTACATTATCGTTTTGGAAAATCATAAAGGATGATCATAAAAAATAAATAAGAAAATGCTTAAAACCTGAGAAATTAATAGCCTGAGGCAGCTAAATTGTAGAATATTGATTTTTAAGATAAATGCTAGATACATTGACAGACAGGAAGATAGATAGATATGTGATACACATTTATACATATGAAGATACATCATTGCTAGTATCTGTTAGGTGCCATCGAGCTGCTCCTGGTCAAGTCCAAGGGTCAAGTGTTAAACTTGAGGATTCTCCTGACTCATGCAACTGCAGGTCTGACACACAAGGAAGCAATAAGACCATAGGCTAGTAGATGCAAAATACAATGAATACAAACTCAACAGCCTGCTGGTGGCTCCTGGGATCAGCAAGCAATATGGCAAGAGGTTGGTGAACTAGATGCAGGGTCCAGACCCAGAAGTGACACGCTTTCCCTTGTCTGGTTAAAAAGGAGCAGACTACACCTAGAGGGAGGTCTTTCTTCTGATTACATCAAGGTTATGACCTTATCAAGAGGGCTGTACCCCACCACAACTGCTAGATGCCAACAGCGTTGATTTTATCAATGGACTTGATTATATTGGATTACATCACATCACGGGGGATTACTAGAAAATTACGGAGAGCCCTCGTCCAGCTAAATTGACACAAAACCTAACTATTACTCATTCTACAGTGAATCATATTCCATTTATTCATCTAAATACATAGTATGATTAGTTATTTCATTAATTTCAAAGGCTGTACAATATTCCATTATATGCCAATTTTACAGGCTGCTTAGAAAATTCATTTGTTATGCATTAAATATGCTTATACTTTTTCTATAAACAGTGCTATCATGAACATCATTATACATACATCTTTGTAGATTATTCTGATCTTTTTTCTCATAAATATCTAAAGATAGAAAAACTGTTATCAGTAGGTTTGCATAAACATTTTGGCAGACATCATGCCAGTAATAATGTTCACCTAGTCATATATATGCCAGGCCTTTTTCTAATTCCTAGAATTAGAACTAGGAATAAAGTAATCATTTGATAGAGCTTATATTTGATTGGTAGACATCTCCCATGAGGAAAAGGAAATCTCTTGGAGTGAAGAGTGCTATAAAGCAAGTAAAAATGGATGATGTGATGGTGAGCAGCTGAGAGCAGGGACCCGGATAGGTTGCTCTGAGGAGGAAAACTTTAGTCAGATAATTGATTGATATCAAGGAACTAGGTATCTTATTCTGAGGGAAAATGTACATGGAGATAGATCTGAAATTCATTTCCCCTCTACTGGGGAATGAATCTTGTGAAGGATCTAAAATTTGGTTGGTGTAATCAATTTCATTAAGTTGTACACCTGGAAAAAGCTGAATTGGCGAGTGTTGCATGATGCACAGGTGTGCAGCAACGAAGGAGAAAGGTAGCCACTGAGAGTGCTTATGTGCAAGCAAGCCACTTATGGAATTTGATTTCTTGGACTGGAGGTTTAAGGTCATGGGTTCACCGGACCTTCTAGTTAGTTAGCCTAATATTGTGCTTCTGTTCTATCTCCAATTGGTCAAGAAGTGCCTTCCATCTTAAAAGCTTCCTGCAAACCTTAAGACTTTTAAATTATAATATATATTTAAATATACAATCAAATAGCACCCAAGGCACACAAGAATGTTTCTGTGTATCTGGACCAGCAGAGGTCAAAGAAGATTCAGGAAGTGAAGGAGGTTATTGTGAATGGGCCTGTTAGCCTCTACAAACAACTGCCTCCTCTGCCCGGAGACCAGCCCGGAGACCAGAACAGAATGGAGCCCAGCTACCATTACTGCTCATTTGGATAAAAGATTCTGAGAAAAATTCAAATCAAAAGTTGAGAAATGGCGGAATAGATACTTTCTTCTATTAAATTGGCATTCTATGATGCTCACCTTCCCGACCCAACCGCTGCAGATAAAGCGGGTGAATAAGCAAATGTGGTGAAGAAAGCTGATGGTGCCCAGCAATCAAAAAGTATAGCGTCTGGGGTCTTAAAGGCTTGAAGGTAATCAAGCGGCCATCAAGCTCAGAAGCAACAAAGCCCTCATGGAAGAAGCACACCAGCCTATGCAATCACGAGGTGTCGAAAGGATCAGGTATAAGGCATCATCAGAACAAAAAATCTTACCATAGTGAATGATAGGGGGAGTGCAGAGTGGAGACCCAAAGCCCATTAGTGGGCCACGGGAGATCCCCTTGCAGAGGGGTCTCAGGGAGGAGACGAGCTAGTCAGGGTGCAATATAGCAACAATGAAAAATAAACTTTCCTCTAGTTCCTAAATGTTTCCTCCCCGCTCCCACTATCATGATATGAATTCTACCTTCCAAGTCTGGCTAGACCAGAGGATGTACACTGGTACAGATAGGAACTGGAAATATAGGGAATCCAGGGCGGATGATCCCTACAGGACCAGTGGTGTGAGTGGCGATACTGAGAGGGTAGAGGGAGAGTGGGTAGGAAAGAGGGAATCGATTACAAGGAACTATATGTGACCTCCTCCCTGGGGGACGGACAACAGAAAAGTGGGTGAAGGGAGACGTCGGACAGGACAAGATATGACAAAATAATAATTTATAAATTACCAAGGGCTCATTAGGGAGGGGGAAGCGGGGAGGGAGGGGAAAAATGAGGATCTAATGCCAGGGAATTAAGTGGAGAGGAAATGTTTTGAGAATGATGAGGGCCATGAATGTACAAATGTGCTTTACACAATTGATGTATGAATGGATTGTGATAAGAATCGTATGAGCCCCTAATAAAATGATTAGAAAAAAAATTTTAAATTTGGATTCCTATGCATAAAGACCCTGTATACGGTTTCCAGGCCTGTAGACCTTTATAGGAACAGATAGTCTAATCTTCCTCCCATTGTGTGGCTGGTCAGTTTGAACTGCCTGCAGTCTTGACACTTACCTGATAGTGCCACCAGGTTGCCCTGGTGGCTTCATGAAAGTCTAAAACTATTGTTCTGCGATTATCTTTAAATATTTAATAAAACATAGCCCTGGAAATCTATATTAGCCAATAATTGTTAAATTTCATGAGTAAGGATTATCTGCCTCGAGCATTGTATTTGCTTTTTCAAAGAACTATCTAGATGGTGTCAAATTGACCACAACAATTCAAAAGGCTAGCTAGAAAGCTCAGTGAGCAGCAAGTGTGTCTTCCTGGAGAATAAACAGCTCATCAAAGAAGGAAGAGGATAGCTACGAAATGAAGAATGTAATCAATGTTACTGAATTTTGGAGAAATAGTTGAACTGGTGTAATTGTGGCTCTGTGTATCTGCAGCAGCAACACAACAATGCAGCGGCATAGACCAAACCCTGGCCCCCGTTGGCTGGAGAATAGAGAGATGAGGAAGAGCATCATGGCATGACAAGACACACAGGGTTGGGGATACTAGGGCAAAACCTGTGAATTTTATTCCAAAATAGTGGTGAATCTGTGAACACGTTGAATTTTAATTTAATTATAATATAGCAACAGACAAACAGCAACAAAACAAACACACCCAGTGCACCTGAGACCATTCTGACTCATAGCAACCTTATCAGAGAGAATAGCCCTGCCCATAAGGCTGCAAACCTTAAGAGAAATCTACCACACATTTCTCCTGTGCAGTACCTGGTAGGTTCAAAACATCAGCTTTTGGTTAGTCGCAGAGCATGTAACCTCTGTGTCACCAAGACTTTTAAATTATAATATATATTTAAATATACAATCAGATATAGCTCAATAAGTTATTCAGAAAAAGAACACATCCACTCAGCCCTCAGGTTAAGAAAGAAACAGTTCCAAATTTGCTCAGCCCCCTCCCTTTAGGCCCTCTTCGGGTTGCTGCTTTCTACCAAGGGTAATTCCAATACTAACTTTTAATAACATGGCTTAATTTTCATCCTTTTATAATCAAATAATCATATACTAAGAATTCTCTTTGACTTTTTTGGCTTAAAATAATGCTTTTGATATTTATCCATATTTTCTAATTTATCTGAATAATGAATATAGATAAAAATGAATGGGCCCGTCATTGGGCACTTGGGTATTCCAACATTTGGAAGCTGAATAGAGTAACAGGAGCTAGCCTGATAAATGTAGAATGTTCGTTGTGGTGGGAGGGAAACTAGGCAAGTGTGGTGTCATGGCCAAGGGGAAAAGTGCTTCAAGAAGGACAGTGATTAATTCTGGTGAAATCGCCAGATGAAATATCTGGAGAAAGGTGAGTCCAGATATACTACTAGATTTGATATCATGGGCTTCAGAGGAAATGATAATGGGATATATTTAAGACAACAATATACACACCTCTTTAGAAAATTTTTAATAAAACATGAAACCAAGAGTCTGTGAAATGAAAAATACTACAGAATATACTATAGCGTGTGTGTGTTAGTCTGGGTAGACTAAAGAAACAAATCCAGGGAGACTCGTATGTGTATAAGAGAGAGTTTTCCTAGTCCAGTCCAAGCCAATAAGCCTGATATTAGCCCATATATCCGATACCAATCTATAAAATCCTCTTCAGACTCACAAAACATATGCAGTGACACTGAATGCAGGATGATCACAGGCCAGTGGGTAGAAAGTCTTTGGATTCAGTGGCAATGTAAGCATCTCAGGGCTAGCAGAGGTTTCTATATGGCTTCTCCAGTTTCCAGGGCAAGGGGTCTATCAGCATAGTGCGATGTGTCTTGTCAGTACAGTGTCTCCAAGGGAGTGAGCCAAGAGAGAGAGAAGTGTCTTCTGCCTCTAAGGAGGAAATCCAGGAGTTCCCAAAATTCTCAGGAGAAGGTCATGCCCACACAGAAGCCTCATTGGCTATGCCCCAATTGACAGACTAGACTCCACCCCTTCACTCTCAATCCTCTCAAGTCCCAAATTGACACCAGATTATGTAACTACCACAGCATGCATAGGTAAGTAAAAGTGTTTGAAATGATTAATACTACAGAATATACTGTAGCATGTTTATGTGTTAGTAAGAATATCTCAGTGGAGAATAACAATACAGTGAACCCTCACCACTTCGCGCTTCGACTTCAGCGGCTTCACTCTATCGCGGTTTTTGCGTAACAGCGTATGCTCTGTCATTACTGCCACTGATTGGCTCATACTGTACACGCTTCTGTCTGCATCGCTACATATCGGAGCTACGCATCAGATGCATTTTTGCTTTTGTACAGTGTACTGTAATTGTTTGCGATTTTAAAGAAATTTTATCTAAGCCCTATGATGGCTCCTAAACGAGCTGTTTCTTCTAAGCCTTCTGACAATAAAAATAAGTGCCAGAGGAAGATGCTCACCATCCAGGAAAAGGTAAAACTTTTGGATATAAGGAATCCTACTTCGCGGAATTTCATTTATCACGGTAGGGTCTAGAACCGATTAACCGCGATAAACGAGGGTTCACTGTACTATTACAAGAAAGATGGATGCAAGAATGGTGTAGGGGTCACATCTGGCCTACTCTGGCTTCACTGAGGGGAAGAATCCACTTCCACATGTACCCAAGGATGAGTCCTATAAAGTAGAGCTCAGAAATGCCTCCAGTCTCCAACCTTCTTTAATCCCATTCTGATACCACCATCCCTCTATAGCATGCTACTTCTCTGCTGGGTTCCCTAATACACTGGAAGGGCCACACAGAACTCACAGACAATACTCACTATCACATGGGTTTATGAAGGAAGCTAAGAAATTAGAAGTCAGGAACGGAAATGGTGAGGTTGCAATTCTTTTCCTTACAGCACCTTTTCTCAACCATGCCTACAGTCACATTTCTCTCTGGCTCACCTGGGATCATATTCTCTGCCCTACTTGGGCAAGTGGTAAAAAGCTTCTTCAGTGCTGGTAAATATTCAAAGGGCACCACATTCTGCAAGCCAGCCTCCTGCCTGAAGGAACTTATCTTCACTCATTGTGTAGGCTGGGAACTCTTCTGCTGTCTCATGTCCTTGGGGTGCAGTTTCTGCACCCTTTGGTCTCCAAGGCTTCTGCTGCTGTCGCTGGTTCTCTCACTCACACCACTCTGATGACTCTGCTCTTTTGGTGATGACATTCTCTCTTCCTGTTTCTGAGATGGCTCACTTTCTCCAAAGCAGAATTCCAACACGAACCAATCCCCTCGCTGTATGTTCTGTTCGCCCTATTTGCTGCTCCCACCCAGTCATGTCATGGGAGTTACAAAGACTAGAAACAGGAGAATAATACCGAGTAATTTCACATCCCAATGGGGGGGTAAATCAGCTGGATGAAGACTATGTGAAGATGAACACAAATTATGAAATCCAGTGCACAAGTGAAAGACAAGGTCCTCTACTCCGTAAAGAGCTGGCAATTCACAGGGACAGTTCTTCCCTGCCCTTCATGGTCACTGTGTGTCTGGATCCGCTCGATGGTGGTGAGAGTGCACTACTGAGGTGCTAGCTAAAGAGATACATCATCAACCAAACAGGTAAAACACCTGCCAAGGAATACTTACAGATATAAGTAGGTTGACAGATGTGACTTTTAGTGAGGTAGAAACCTTTTCGGAATGTTTATTGAACATTTGAATTTTTGAATGGCTAATTAAGTTATATTTATTTTTTGTTCATTTAAAAATATTTTTCATTCTCAAGCATATAAATAATGCCTTCCTATCCTATATCATCCTTGGGTGCCTTAGGTTAGTTGGTCAAATGAGGCAGAGAGTCACCATCTTTTGTCAGAAGCCATTGTAGACATTCGGTCTGAGATCAGTCTGATCCTTCCCTTCTGTAACACTACATTCTTCCTCATGGGTGAGCACCATATTATATTCTTTCTCTATTCTGGAAATGCAACATTTTCACTAGAGTAGTTTTCAGGGTTGATTACCTTTATTTAATTAGGCCTTCTTCCATCTTAAATTCTTTTGTCTTTAGCTTAACATTTCTTCTTTTATATCAATGTTATTGCTTTTTTATTTAAAAAAATAATATGCTATCTTCTTCAGGAATCTCTGCATGGTTGATCTGTGCTGTTCATTTTCTATATCTATCATTGTTTTTCATACAATAACTTTTGGCTGTGTATCAGTTTTCTATCGCCATTGTCCGGTGGCTTTAAGTAGCACACATCTCTTATCTTTCAGTTCTCTGTTAGAAGTTCAACAAAAATCTTGGTGAGTGAGACTGCTGTTGGCAGAGATGTGTTCCTTTCTGGAAGCCTTTGAGAAGAGTCTGTTTCATCGCCTTTTCCAGAAGAGTCTGTTTCATCGCCTTTTCCAGCTTCTCCTTTTTTTGGGGGGGGGGGCAGAGACCCTTTACGTCACCTTCAAAACGAGTAATGTTGCAACACTGTTCCTCCTTGTGCAGTCCCATCTCTCTTTAATTGGCTTCCTATGAGTACTTTAGGTCCCTTGGATAATCTAGGATAACATGCTTATTTCAAGGCCCTTAACATTTTAGCACTTGTCTGTCAATTTATTGGGCTGTGGTGGCTTGTGATGCTGTGAGTGTGATGCTGGAAGCGATGCCACTGGTATCTCAAACCCCAAAGGGCCACCCAAAGTGAACAGCTTTCAGCAGAACTTCCAGACTAAGCACACGCTACAAAGAAGGAAGATGCTGTCTGCTTTAGAGCAACTAGCCGCTGAAGCCCCTTTGGATACCAGAAGCATTGTCAGTTACTGAAACCTAATGAATAGAAGCGGAACATTATCAGAGCTAGTGCCAGAAAGTGAGCCCTTAGGTCAGAAGGCACTTGAAATCCGACAGAGGAAGAGCTATCTTTCAAAGCCCAGTGGACCGTAAAGATGCAAATGGGGTAAAGCCTACAAGAATAGTCTGCGAACCTTTATTTAGTGGTGGGAAATAACTCAAAATAAGAAGTAACAGGTGCAAACATCAATTAATAATTGGAACTTGAAAGGTACAAAACATGAAGGTAGGAAAAGTGGAAGTCATTAAAAATGAAATGGAACTTATAAGCATTGATAACCTAGGACTTAGTGAATGGAATGGACTGGTATTGCCATTTTGAATCAGAAAATCAGATGGTTTATTCTGTCAGGAATAGCATAATCAAGGGTAACGGTGTTGCATTCATCATCAAAAGGGATATTTCAAATGTATCCTGAAGTACAATGCCACTAAAATGCTTCACAAGCCACTAAAACTAGTGATGCAGACACTGAAGAATGTTATCAATGTTTTCAGTTGGAAATTGATTACATATTCAATCACGATTCATTAATAATTATTGACAATTGGAATGCAAAAAGTTAAAAATAAGGAGGAAGGAATACATTGGAAAATATAGTCTTGGTGATAGAAACAAAGCTGGATAATTTCCTCCAGCCCTTCCCATTTGGAGATGTCCTTCATGCATTTATCACTGCTTTTCAGGGATGCGTAGTGCTCCATTGTGTGTATGTACCAAAGTTTTTTAATCCATTGATCTGTTGATGAAAATTTGGGTTGGACTAGAGGAAATTATGCTAAGCAAAGCAATCCAAACACAAAAGGACAAGTACAACATGAGGCCACTGAGGTAAGCGTAAAAATGCACAAGGGGCATAGGGGAAGAGCTACTGTATACATACATTCCTGGGGTGAGGAACAGGTAGTATGGTAGGGGCCAGACCAAATCCAGGGATACATATGGTAGCCAACTAAAAAGGAGGGGTGGGGAGGTGAGAAAGACATGGATAGTGGGGTAACAGGGAACTAACCCACCTAAGGGGAGGGTGTTGTTTATATATCTCCACCAGGAAAGAGGGACCAGACTTCAACCTGGTGCTTCAAGACCTGAATACAACATACTGGCATGAAGCAGAGAACCAATAGAGAGGTCTGAGGGGCTGGCCCAATCCCAACTACATGGACAGCACCCCTCCCCCCAGAATAATTCACTTCAGAGGACAGCACTGACTCTGCAGCTCAGGGAGAAGGACATGTCTGATCAGAGCACACAGGAGCAAACGAAGGGGGAGGAAGAGAGAGTGGAGCACATCCTGGCCCACCAAGCCCTGAGGATGATATTCCTGTTCAGAGCAGCCACTGCACAGAGAGGACCATAGGGTCAGCCCCACTATAAGGCACAACGTCCCTCACTGACCCATTGCTCTATGGGAGACAACACTGCAGACACAGTCTGGGAATTGTGTCCCATCTGACCCCACCACACTGAGGTGAAATACTGAGGTGGGCAACAGAACAGAACAGCAAGGGGAGCAGAGCAAGGAAGTCCATGGGTAATACCTAAAATAGAGTTTTGGTTCAGGGTGTGGCAGTTCATAAGACTCGATCAGAAAACACTCCTAAAGGTCAACAAACAGACCTTGAACTATTTATAGGCTTTTCTCTTTTTTTGGCCTTTGTTGTTGTTGTTATTGTTGTTTTGTTTTGTTGTTTTGTTTTGCTCTATCTTGTTTTTGTGCATATTATTATCTCTGCAGGTCTATCTAGATATAATAGGCAGGATAAACAATCTGGAAGAGAAAACGGGACCGCTGCTTCCAGGGGACATGGAAGAGTGGGAGGCAGGGGAAAGGAAGTGGGTGTTAACAAACTCAGGAACAAGGGAACAACGAGTGATCTAAAATCAATGGTGAGGAGGGCGTAGGAGACCTGGTAGGGCTTGATCAAAGACAATTTCACTGAGAGAAATTACTGAAACTCAAATGAAGGCTGAACATGATAGTGGAAAGAACCATGAGGCAAAGGACAATTATAGAGATCTAAATACAGGCATGTACATATGTAAATATATTTATATATGATGATGGGGAAATAAATATATCTACATATGGACATTGGGCTTCTACTCAAGTACTCCCTCAACACAAGAACACTTTGTTCTATTAACCTTCCTGACGTGATCTCTAAAGACAAAGTGGATGCATAAGAAAATGTGGTGAAGAAAGCTGATGGTGCCCAGCTACCAAAAGTTAAAGGCTCTTGAGTCTTAAAGGCTTGAAGGTAAACAAGCGGTCATCTAGCTGAGAAGCAACAAAGCCCACGTGGAAGAAGCACACCAGCCTGTGTGATCACAAGGTGTCGATAGGATCTGGTATCAGGCATCAAAGACCCAGAGTAAAAAATCATATCATTGTGAATGAGGGGGAGTGCAGAGTGGAAACCTAAAGCCCATCTGTAGACAATTGTACATCCCCTTACTGAAGGGTCACAGAGACGGGGCGATCCAGTCAGGGTGCAGTATAGTATCAATGAAACATCCAACTTTCCTCCCCCTACCCAGTATCATGCTCCCAATTCTACCTTACAAATCTGGCTAGACCAGAGAATGTACACGGGTACAGATAACAGCTGGAAACACAGGGAATCCAGGACAGATTAAACCCCTCAGGACAAATATTGAGAGTAGCCATACCAGGAGGGTAACAGGAAGGTGGAGGGAGATAAGGGGAACCTATCACAATGATCAACATATAACCCCCTCCCTGGAAGACAGAAAAGTAGGTGAAGGGAGACATTGATCAGTGTAAGACATGAAAAAATAATAACAATTTATAAATTATCAAGGGTTCATGAGGGAGGGAGTGTGGGGAAGGGAGGGGAAAAACGAGAAGCTGATACCAAGGGCTGAAGTAGAAAGAAAATGTTTTGAAAATGATGATGGCAACAAATGTACAAATGTGCTTGACACAATGAATGAATGTATGGATGGATTGTGATAAGAGTTGTACAAGCCCCCAATAAAAAGATTTAAAAAAAGAGAAAGCAACAAAGCTGGAAAATACATGATAGAATTTTACAAGACCAAGGACTTCTTCATTGCAAATATTGTTTTTGAACAACACAAAAGGCGACTGTGCATAGAACTTCTCCAGAGTGACCCACAGGAATCAAAATAACAACAGCGGTGGGAAGAGATGATGGAGAGTACCAGTATCATCAGCTAAGACCAGACCAAGAGCTGAAGGTGACACAGACCATAGAAGTCCAGGTGGAAACTATTCCACAAAAGTGAAAATACAACCTTAGTCAATTCCACCTGAATTTTGAGAGGATCTCAAGAATAGGTTTGATACATTAAACACTAATTACAGAAGACCTTGTGAGAGGTGGTATGACATCAAGAACATTATTCTTTTAGAAAGAAAAAGAGGTGGTGCCGGGGGTTACTGACTTTGACCCAGTTGCTGGAGAGTGATGCAGGCTGGATGGACAGACCGATGGGCCCAAAGTCACGAGGGCTGCTACACTAGCAGCAAAGCTCAGGTGTTAGAAGCTTCCCAGGTAACCTCATTTTCCTTTTGAAGGAACCCCGGTAGCATAATGGGTTATGTGTTGGGCTGCTAACCACAAGGTTGGCAGTTTGAACCCCCCAGCTGCTCTGAGGTAGAAAGATGAGGCTACCTGCTCCTATAAAGTTTTACAACCTAGAAAACCCAAAGGCACAGTTCTACTCTGTCTATAGAGTTGCTGTGAATCAGAATCGACTTGACGGCAGTGGATTTTCCTATCGTCAGTTGTGTCTCTCTGACAGATATGGAAAGGTGTTTTGTTTGTTTTTTGTAGGGTGTGTGTGTTGTGACTTGCTCTGGGCCTTGCTTACATCTAGAAAACCAGTCTCTTTTTATCCACAGCCATCGAGCCAACAGGTAAAAAATGAAGAGCGGCGATGTTTGAGCAACACGGTGGACATATCTAATGTCAAGGCTGTACACAGAGAGGTTGTTGAGATGGCAAATGTTTGCTGCCTCTTGTTTCTCTCTCACACACACACACACACACACACACACACAAACTTCTCACTGCCATCAGTGACACACAATTCTGACTCAGTGACACACAATTAGAGGACCTACCAATGGGTGGGGTCTGGGCATGTGTTAGCTTTGCTGCCCTCCCCCAGTGACAGCATGGGCTTTGATCGCCCTGACACTTGACCACTGTGACGAGTTACATCAGGCTGCTAAGGATCCTAGAGGACAGGCCAGAACGGCTCCTTTGGGCGTCGGAGACCGGGAATCTGTACGGAGCAGACAGCTTCACCTTTCTCCCGCTGAGTCTCTCCCACTTGACAAAATGATCATCATAATAATATTAACAAATAATATAAAACAACAACAATAATAAAAAAACAAAGAAAGAAAAAGGTCATTTAATAGACGGGAAGGAAAAAAGCCAGAATGGTTGTCAGAAGGGACTCTGAAACCTGTTTGAGTCTTAGAGCAGTTGAAGCTCATGGAAGAAATTACGAAGCTGAAGAGATGATTAGAAAATTTTAAAAGGAAGCTCAAGAAGACACAATACATTTTTATAATGAAACATGCAAAGACCTTTAGTTAGGAAAAAAAGAGGGGGCGGAATAACATGTTTAACATATCTTAAACTGAAAATAATCCAGAAAAATTCAAACCTGGAGTTGCAATATTGATTCTATGGGCAAAATATTGAATGATGCAGAAAGCCTCAAAAGAAGACGGAAAGGGTAGAGAACCACTATACCAAAAGTGACTAGCTGATATTCACACATGGCAAGGAATAGCATATGAGCAAGAACCAATGGTAGTGAAGGACGAAGTCCAAGCTGCACTAAAAGCATTAGCTCCAAACAATGAAAAGGTTTCCACAAACTGATGAAGCACTGGAAGTGCTCACTCAATTATGCCAAGAAATATGGAAGACAGCTGTTTGGCCAACTGACTGGACGAGATCCATATTTGTACCCATTCCAAAGAAAGGTGACCCAACAGAACGCTCGAACTGTAAAACAATGATCATTACTATCGCATGCTAGGAAAATGTTGCTGAAGATCATCCAACAGTGGCTGCAGCAGTACACTGACAGGAAGCTGCCTGAGAATATCATTGCTGATGCCAGATGGATCGTGGCTAAAAGTAGAGATTAGCAGAAAGATGTGTACTGGTGTTTCATTGATGATATTAGACATTCCACTGTGGGGATAATTACAAACTATGGAAGTCTTGAGAAGAATAGAAATTCCAGACCACCTAATTGTGCTCATGTAGAACCTGTACGTGGATCAAGAGATACTTGTGTAAACACAACAACGGGATACTGCATGATGTAAAATCAATAGAGTTGTGTGTCAGGGTCCTATCCTCTGACTATACTTACTGCGGAGCAAAACATCAGAGAAGCTGAATCAGATGACGAGAATGTGATATCAGGACTGTAGAAAGACTGATTAATCACCGTCAATGTATAGATGACACAATCTTGTTGGGAAGATTTGCTGATGACGACTACGGGCTGCCGCTTCAGTATAGATTACAACTCAGTGTAAAGAAAATCCTCTCAACAGGACCATTAAGTAACATCACAACAAATGGAGAAACGACTGAACTTGTCAAGGATTTGATTTTGCTAGGATCCACATCAATGCACATGGAAGCAGCAAAATAGAGCTCAAACAACATATTGCATTGGGTAAATCGGCTGCACAAGACCTCTTGGGTCATTTAAAAGCAAGGATATTGCTTTGAAGACTAAGATGTGCAATTTTCAATTGCCTCATGCGCATGTGGAAATCGGAATTGAATAAGAAAGACCAAAGAAGAATCGATGCATTTGAATTGTGGCACTGGAGAAGACTATCGAAAATACCATGAGCTGCTAAAAGAGCAACCAGATGTGTCTTGGATGAACTCCAGCCAGAATGTTCCTTAGAGACAAGGACGGCCAGACTTCAACTTACCTACTTTGGACGTGTCACCAGGAGAGACCAGTCCCTGGAGAAAGACATTATGCTTGGTAAAACGGAGGGGCAGCAAAAAGGAGGAAGGCCTTCAATTATATGAATTGACCCAGTGGCTGCAATGGGCTCATAGGACTGGGTATTGTTTCATTCTGTTCTCCACGGGGCTGCTTTAAGTCGGAGCCTATTGAGGGCACTTAACATCAGTCACGTTTTAGCACATTTTCAAAATCCCTTTTGTGATATAAGGTAAGACATTCACAGGTTCTGTTAGAGCCCCCCCCCCCCTCTGTGTGTGTGTGTGTGTGTGTGTGTGTGTGAAGGGGATATAAAGTTTTATTCTATTTACCGTGTACTCTTCTATTCATTCTAGAAAATATTCTGAAACCATTCTTTCATATGTCTTATGTGGTTTTCACTTTGTTTTGTTCTACTGTTTAAAAGCTCTCTAGTGATGCTGTGAGTTAAGTGTTGGGCAATTTCCTGGAAGGTCAAATCCACCCACTGTTCTTCCGGAGAAAGATGAAGCTGTCTGAGTCTGTTTAGATTTACAATATTAGCAACCCTATGTAGGAGCACTGTAATTTGGATAGACTCCATGGCACTAGTTTGGTATACTATAGTTGACTATTCCTATTTTAAATTCTGCAATGATATTGTTATCTTGAATTCCTCAGCCTCTTGCAACTCTACCTCTATTATCATCTCAGTCAATTTCCTTTTCTTGGCATTCTTCGTTTCTTGTTTTCTAGAGTTGTTTCTTTCCTTGAAAAGTTTTAAGTCATTGCTTTGTAATTTAAATATGTATAGATGTGTGTATACACAACACACACATACTTCTGTGTGACGTTTGAAAATCTGTTTTGCATCTCTATTTTGCAGACTGTGATGGTTAAGGTTGTGCATCAACCTGGCCAGTGTATGCTTCTCGGTGACTGGTTCATTGTAAGCTGTTGTTGTTCCAAGTGACCTCCGGGGGCTTCTGACTGCGCGGAACCCTGTGCACAACAGAATAAAACACGTCCGGGTCCTGTGCCATTCTCCACATTGTTCCTGTGCTTGAGCACACTGTTGCAGCCGCTCCATCTCTCCATCTCCCTGAGGACCTTCCTCTTCTGAGCTGCCCCTCTACTTTAACAATCATGATGTCCTTCTCCTGGGACTTGTGTTTCCTGACAATATGTCAACATATTTAAGACAGTCTCTCCATGCTTGCTTCTAAGGAGCACTCTGGTTGTACTTTTCCCATGAAAGATAGGTTAGCCCTTTTAGCAGTTCATGGTACTTCCAATATTCTTTTGCTATATTGTGAGTTGAATGCATCGATTCTTCTTTGGTCTTCCTTATTCAGATTCCTATGAGGCAACTGACCAAGCTATGGCTAGGGTCAGGCACAGGTCAGCCCTCCCATTTCTGATAGAGTCAAGGGCTGACGCTCAGTGGTTTGGTAGGTATGATGCAGCCAGAGGCTAATTTTCAGAAGTTGGTCAGTAGGCCCTTTTCTATTACATTATTAGGTCATAGTGTAATTTTGTCCAGGATTGCATGTGTTACAGAGAATTTATCATTGAAATAATTTTACATTTATCCTGCTGTTGATGTTAGGTGCCACTGAGTTGGTTCCAATTTGCAGTGACCCATGTACAACAACAACACACACTCCAGTCCTGTGCCATCCTCAAGGCTGTTCTTATGTTTGAACTTCAGCCTTGCTGCTGTCATTTACCCTCAGAGATGTGCAATATAGCCAACATTTGGATAGTAGATTGCGTATAGTAGAGAGAATGCACACCAGATAGCTTGCTGACTAGCAGAAAGTCCATGGGTATGAATGAGCCCTGGAAGCCTGGGTTTGAATCCCAGCACCTATGCTCACTTATAGTAAGGTGGCCATAAAGTCACAATAAAGAACCACATTTTTTTCTGAAGACAAAGATGAGAATATTCCCAGCAATCTCATCCCATTTTATAATTAAATAATAGTTGTAGAGCAATGACAGTAATGTTAATCAAACTTGCTGGATTATGATGTAATAGGTGCAGTCTTTCATGCTTGAGATATTGCAAAAATTTTCACATGGTTTCCTCCACAGTGGAGCCACCTGATAGATGGCGACTACTTTTATTTGCTCCAATGTGCTGCAGTGAAGAGATGCTGAAATTAAAGTGTACTGCAATGGAGAGTGAGAGACTGATGGGTAGAATTAGGACAAAAGAAATAAAGAGATATTCTCTAGAGGGTAGAAAAAACTATTACAACGATTGTGGGAAAAAGGAATTACACGATAATGAAAAATTTGAAGCATCCATTGTACATTGTGTGTGTGTGTGTGTGTGTGTGTGTGTGTGTGTGTGTGTGTGTGTGTGAAATGGAAATGTCAAGGAATTCCAACAACAAAGCATCACAATCAGACACCAAATGAGACTGAGCAGTCAGTAGTGCCTGGGGTGAGAGAGGAGAGCATGCTTTGTTGTGCGGTTCCTTGTAGGTTTATTTGGCCAGACTATCACATCCTGTCTGTGCTTTTTATTTCCACAGGATCCTGTCGTTTTCACTGTGCCTGTGTTATAATTGTTTCAACCATATTGATAGTCAGACTGAGGAAAGGTTATCAGGAAGTCATACTACATAAGTATTGTGTTGACAGTTTTTTATTTCCCTTTTAGTTTTCTGAGTTACTGACACATTATTGCAGAGAAACATATGTAGGGTCAATTCATGCTGAATAGTTATTAGAAACCATGATAACAAAAGTCATTACACTGCAGTTCAGTTTTGACAGTAAAATTTCTGCAACATTATCACAAATCCTCATGCATTAGTGCAATGATCCTTACTATAGTTTCATATTAGAATCAAAAGATTGCTGTAGCATGCTTGATACAAAAAGTCAAGCAAGCCAAATTCTTTTCTGCTTTTACAGATAACATTTTTGCTCCTTTTCTATGTACATCATGCAGACAGCAGCTTTGTTTTATATACTTTTCTCAATCGCCTCTGAGTGCGTTGCTTATCTCTTTCTTCAAAATGAGGCCTTTTCTTTGAAAAAACACATACTTCAGATTGCCAGTCCCAAAGGAAACGATTTGATTTCATATCAGACACAATGTCCTCCAGTCCCACACATATGTAATTCACCATATTATTATGTCTCCTTTTTTTTCTCAGATCATGTATCAGGTGTATTGAAGGTGTTCTTATCGAAATCATTTGGAAATGATTTTACATCTGACACAGCTTCGTACAATTATAATCATTATATAATTCACAGCATTTATTGTTTTTTGTTTTCTCACTAATGTGTGAACCGTTTCTAAAACTTATCAGTGGTGTACTTTGATAGAATTGTGTAACATTTACAAAAGATGGCTTGTCATATATATTTTTTGGCATTCATTTTATAGGAAAACCATGAAAGCTGCCTTCCAGAGGACAAAAGGAAAACATTTTCCTCTTAAATATTTATGAATATTTCTTTTGTAATGCATAACTTACATTTGCTATGCTGTAAAAATTTTTATAATTTTGTATTAGTTGTGATCTAATACATATAACATATCATTCCATATTGTAATCACATCAAGTAGAACTGTACAGTTACTACCACAATCAGTTTCCACCCATTCTTTTGGTACGTGGACTCCTGGACATCGTCTCCCTTTGACCACGCCCGTCGCCTGTCCACCCTGCCACACCCTAGACCCCTTATTCTACTTGCTGTCCCTAGAGGTTCATCGCTCTTGGGTTTCAGATACTGAAAAATGGAAAAGCATACAGTTTAATTTTCTATCTATTCACAAAACAGAAGAGAAAGACCTTTGCCACGATGGGTTGACACAGTGGCTACAACACAGGGCTCAAACAAGAACCATTGTGAGACTGGCACAGGACTGTGGCGTTTCTGTCTGTTGTCCATAGGGTTGCTTGTTCTGTTGTCATAAGGTACAACTCACAGCACCTAACATCAACATGATGAGTGTAAACATATTTCAATTACAAATACTTTGTAACACTTGTGATTTTGGACAAAAATTGATTAAGCAATGTCTAATAATATAAGAGAAGAAAGGCTTATTGATGCACTTCTGAAAATTAGCCAGTGACTACATTGGATGGTACCTGGCAACATCTGTGCCCAACATTTATCCACAGTCACATACAAACTCTTAAGAAGTCAGGCTGCACATGTAAACTGCTTTTTAAAAATTTTTTAAGGTAATATTGGCTTACTGAATGTCCATTTCAAGAAAACAGAAAAGAAGAATACTTTGTTAATTAGTGTCTGGTGAATGAGCTGATACACCTCCAGGAACTGAATCACGTCTTTCATAGTCCGGTCATCAAGTTTACACCGGCATACACAGATCCACTGTACGGAAAATATGTCCTCTGGAAAATTAGAAATAAATGCAAGTCTGCTCAGGTAAGTCATCACTGAAATGATCATGAGTGGGGTTAACATCAGCACTATTTATGAAGTACGGATGTTTTGAAAGTACATGCAAGCATGCCTAAATTGGAATAGTCTTAAATTTGGAAGTTTAAGAATAAATATTAACATAATAACTTAGTTAAAAAGTAGTTCTCTATCATGACTGCAAGAACCAAACCCAAATCAGTTAATTCTGATATAGATCCACCCTATAGAACTCCTGGGGTTTCTGAGACCTTAAATTTTATAGGAGTAGTCAGCTCCATCTTTCTCCCAACGGCTCTCTGATGGGTAGGTTATCAGTTCAATGAGAAAACAATGATTTTTAAAAGTGATTGCATTGTTTATAACTTTATCGACTATAAAAAATATTTTAATTGAACTAAATTGTTTTCTTTAAGTCACTATTGGCTAATATACTCTGTGTATATTATTTGAGATATCCTGTACCACAGAACAAAGAATATTTATAGGACAGAATTTGATTACCTGGTGTGTTAAGAAAGATTTTGCAAAATTAAAATATCTTCTAGTATTGTCAAAGAGTGGTAATAATACACGTTTTGAATTTCCATTTTCTATTTATACATATTAAGCAATCTAGTAAGTATATTGGAATATCAATTTTATTTAAGTTCTACATGAGTAAAAAGATGTCAATAGAGAGTGAAACATTTTGTAGCACTCTTAATAATTTATACGCTACAAATACTGAAACCAACTGGCTCATATCACCCTTTTATTAAAAATAAAAACAAGAGGATGTCAATATTGATGAGAAAGCATTAAACACACTGATCAAATATTAAATGTTCATTGTAGTTCTAACCTTGCACTAAAAGACTACTGAAGTATTCATGCTAAGAATGTCTTGCGTCTAACTAGGCCTAGGCATAAATAAGTTTTCCAATCATATCATTGTCAATGAGGGGGGTACAGAGTGGAGACCAAAAGCCCATCTGTAGACAACTGGACACCCCTTTACAGAAGGGTCGCGGGGAGGAGACGAGCCAGCCAGGGTGCAGGGTAGCAGTGATGAAACATACAATTTCCTCTAGGTCCTAAATGCTTCCTCCTCACTATCATGATCCCAATTCTACCTTACAAGTCTGGCTAGACCAGAGGATGTACACTGGTACAGATAGGAACTGGAAACACAGGGAATCCAGGACGGATGATCCCTTCAGGACCAGTGGTGAGAGTGGTGATACCTGGAGGGTGGAGGGAAGGTGGGGTAGTAGGGGGAACAAATTACAAGGATCTACATATAACCTCCTCCCTGGGGGATGGACAACAGAAAAGTGGGTGAATGGAGATGTTGGACCGTGTAAGATATGACAAAATAATAAAAAGTTATAAATTATCAAGGGTTCATGAGGGAGGAGGGCACGGGGAGGGAGGGGGGAAATGAGGAGCTGATATCAAGGGCTCAAGTGGAAAGCAAATTTTTTTTTTTTTTTTAGATTTGGGGAATTCTGTATTTTATTTAAATCATTTTATTAGGGGCTCAAACAACTCTTATCACAATCCATACACACATCAATTGTGTAAAGCGCATTTGTACATTCATTGCCCTCATCATTCTCAAAACATTTTCTCTCCACTTAAACCCTCAGCATTAGGTACTCATTTTTCCCCTCCCTCCCCGCTCCCCACTCCCTCATGAGCCCTTGATAGTTTATAAATTGTTATTTTGTCATATCTTGCCCTGTCTGACATCTCCCTTCACCCACTGCGTGTGTGTTGGTGGTATTTCAGAAGACTGCGAGCCCTTTCCTTTCAGGTGCTTCTGAGTGGACTCCCACTGCCAACCTTACTCACTACATACAAAGGAGACCTTGAGGCATGGTAGTTCCATGTTGGGCTGCTAAACACAAGGTCAGCAGTTCATAACCACAAATAGCTCTGAGAGAGAAAGACAAGACTTCCTACTCCTATAAGTAATTATAATCTCTACTCAATGGCAGTGAAGAGTTTGTACTATATACCAAACACTTTTTGAGCACTTTATATACATCAATTCCAGGAGAACTGTGTGAAGCAGGTTCTATTACTCTTCTCATTTCCCACCAAAGTAAAAAATAGCTCGTTCAAGACAACTCATAAGCAATAGAACAGGATACAAACCCAAGCAACTTGGCTTCTTTCTACATGACTGTCCATTTTATAACCAAATCGTTGCTGAAAACCCATTTGTGAACATTTTGATAATACTCCCTAAAGAAACTTCATCCCAACCAAACCCACTGCCATTGAATGGAATACCACTCATAGTGATCACAGAAAAGACTAGAGCTGCCTTTGGGGGCCTCTAAGTCTATGAATCTTCATGAGGACACGGAATCATCTTTCACCCAAAGAGTCGCTGGTGGGATTCAAGCACTAGCCTTCAGGTTAGCAGCCCGACGTGTAGCCCATTGCACCAACAAGCCTCCCCCCGCGCCCCAAACAGGTATACAGCTTATGATAGACCACAATGTATACATGTGTGGGTATATATGTAGATGTATGTGTGCATTTATTCACACACAGTGGTTGCAGAGTGGTTGTGCATTTGGCTGTGGCCTTTATATAGATGTTTGAATCATTGAATTGTATGACGTGGATGAAATGCTCATAAAACCATTTAAAGAAATTACAGATAAAAATCATTAAATATCTAATGTATACTATATAAATTAATATATATAAAAATACATATTTTTCCCCAAGCACACTTCCCAGGGATCATTTCATAGGACAATTACATCTGTGCTCAAAGTACCCATTGCATTGCAATCCTTCGTTGAAAAAACAGGTGTTATTGTGTTAATGAATTGGGATTATTCGGGGTTGAAAATGCTATCATATTTTTAAAATTTATATTTCTTTTGATAACTATTAAGAATGCTACCCATTTCTATGTATGGACCGCATTGGGTTTCTTTACTGTCTTCTTTATAGGCATGACAAGAAAATATCTGCTTGAGGACTTCCCCCCCACCATATTTTTCTTAGAGAAGTAATCTTTTAAGTGATTTGGAACACATAATGGTCCATATTAAAAGTATTAACCCCATAGGTAGTGTGGAAGTTAAACAATTTTTTGTTATTATTTTTCTTTAATTTACTTATGGAATTTTAAAACTTGTAAACATTTTCATGTCAGCAAATCCAGAGATAAGTTATTTTAAAGGTTCCTCTCTTCTGCTGTGCTGCTGAAAAAGGCCTGCACTCCAGAGGCACATCAAGCAGCAGCCCCATCGAAGGCACACAGTCAACCATGCGGGACACGGACTTTTCCGCATGGGGCAGAAGCTGAGCTATATTTGATATTTTACAAAAAATATACAGCATGCACTCCAGTACCATGTAAAAATATGTGCCCATTTATTCAAATTTCCACACTTTTATGAAATACATTGTTTTCCAGTTTAAGATTCCTTTTTAGACTTTCTACCCAACCCCTCCAAACTGTGTAAATTCTATAACACACTATATCTAATTGTAGTTTTCCCTCTAAGATACTTTAGGGTAGAAAAATGTTTCTTCATGAATTCTTTTCTCATTAGTTTGTCTGCTTCCATGTTTAAACATAGGAATATTTTATCAGGTTACAAAAGTATTCTTTGAACTAGGATTTCTTTTTACAATTGCAACGTGCCAATGCCGATTCTTGTGAAAGTAATATATTGAGCTTTTACATGGCGTGTGTTGTCCTTATTATCATGCACAAAAACATTCGAATTTCTTCTGGTTGGTTCTAATAATACATTTTGTGTTGGAATTATTTCTAAGAAACACTCTTTTGATATTGCTATTTTGATTGGAATTTTTCAAAAGTTATTATTGCCTAATGGTTCATGTTGGACTGTGATCCACAAGGTTAGTAGCTCAAAACCACCAGCACTCCTCAGAAAACTGAGGGGCCTTTCTACTCCTGAACGGAGTTACAGTTTTAGAAGCTCACAGGGACAGCTCTCCCCTGTCCTAAAGTCGGCATCGAGTCAAAGGCAGTGAGTTTGCTATTTTGGTTTGTGTTGTACTGGGTTCCAGGTCTAGTAGGGTCAGGAGTCAGCTACAGCTACATGCTATGTACAATAAAACAAACCACTGCCTGATAACATGTCATTTTCAAACATAGTCATGATTGAGGCCATTCTGTAAGCCACAGTGTCCATATATCTCATCGAGGCCATCCTCATTTTTGCTGATCCTCCACTTCTACCAAGCATGAAGTCCCTTTTGCGGCACTGGTCTCTCCCAATAAGACAGCCAAAGTATGTGAGATTAGGTCTTGCTATCCTGGCTTCTAAGGAGCATTCTGGTTTTACGTCCTCCAAGAAAGATGCGTTTGCTTTTCTGGCAGTCCATGGTACTTTCAACATTCTTTACTGACACCGTAATTCAAAAGCAGCAATTTTTCTCCAGTCTTCTTTATTCTTAGTTCAATTTTTATAATATGAGGGGATTAAAAACACCAAGGCTTGGGTCTTAATCTTCAGAGTGTTATCTTTGTTTTTCACACTGTGTTAGACAGGGTTCTCTAGAAAAACAACTAGGGCACATATGTATAAGCCGAGTTTGTCAGTACATTTTAAATGCAGTTCTTGTGGTAAAATTAGTGCCTCAGCTGATATTCGGGTCAGCTTACACTTGTGTATATACTATAGATAGATGACAGACAGACAGACAGATAGACAGATAGATACAGCATGAAGGAATATAACAGCCAATTAGTCCACACAGTGGTCAGAGGGCTCAGTTCAACACACTTCTGTGAAACAGTTAATATACTGGAAGTTCTTCAACTCACGAGGGCTGCTCGGTCCAAGGTAAAGGAAGCAGACAACTGATTCTTCTGTAGAGCAACACAGGCAGCAAAGAGCAGGGCAGGTAGCCAACAGTCAGTCAGATGTATACACCAGCAGCAAGGTGAAGCAGTCCTTGAAGGAACCTCAAGCTCTAGCAACACAATTCACAGGTTGGGTGTCCCACAGGTAGTGTAGCTTGCAAGGCAACCACACGCTGGTCCAATCATGGCAAGAGCTGGTCCAATCATGGCAAGAGCGAGAGAGGCAGGGCAAACTGCAACCTAATTAATCCCACATATTCTTATTGGCCAGGTTGGTACAATAAACCTAGCCATCACACACACTTTAAAATGTCTTGAGAAACAGATTTGGCCAATGCAATAACTTGGTTTCATATTGTTGCTAACATGAGCTATGATTGTGGAGCCAAGTGAAATGAAATTTTTGACAACGTCAATCATTTCTCTGTTTATCATGATGCTGTCTACAGGATCAGTTGTGACGATTTATGCTTTCTTTACAATAAAGTGTCATGTTGAAGGCTAGATTCTTTGATCTTCATCAGCAGGTGTCTCAAGTCTTCTTGGTTTTTAGAATGTAAGATCATGGCATCTGCATATCACAGGTTAAGCTTTCTCTAGTCCTGATGACATACTTTTCTTTATAAAGTTCAGTTTCTTAAATTATTTGCTCAGCCTACAGAATGAAAAATTAACATGAAAGTATACAATCCTGACACATGCCTTTCCTGACTTAACAACTTTCTCTTGATCTGTGTACAGATTCCACATGAGCCTGATGAAGTTTTCTCTAATTCCCGAGTCTTCACAATGCTGCGCAGAGTTAGTGATGAGCCTCATGGTTGGACGCCTTTGAGTAGTCAACATAACACAAGGAACACCTTTCTGCTGTTATCTCCTTTCAGCCAAGGTCATTCTGACATCAGCCATGATATCCCTCCCTTGTACCATATCTTCTTCTAAATACTCTACGACCTTTTTTCAATACGTTTTGTATTCTGCTGGCTCACTTTTCTGTGGAATTTGCATTAATATAATCCTCTTCCCAACAGTTGGTTATATAGCTATACACCATTCTGGAGGGGCTATAATCCCATTATGGAGGGAGTTCTTTGCTATACTCATAGACAGGGTTAAGGCGACATTAAATCCTGACATTAGTAGAGACTGTGAAACAAGTCATGATCTTTTTCCTTTTTTTTGTCATGACAACCTTACACTCTGCCCTTTCTCCTCATAGTTTATTGAATAATCCAAGATTGCATTGCTTAATACCAATCATCCATAACTTGGTAAAAGAACTAGAAAGCCTACATTTAGTTAAAACAAAATGAAACAAAATGAAAAATGGTCCCCATAAAACTCAGGTCAATTCATGGTAAATCCTTTGTAAAACCTGCCAAGAGAGTTTTCAGTGACTGAGACCCATTGAAAGAAGACTGGTAGACTGATCTCTTCATTCATTCGAACCACCAAACCTTTGCTTAGTAGCCAAGGAGCCCTGGTGGTGCTGTGTGCTAGCTGTTGAAGGGTTAACTGCAAGACTGGTAATTCAAGGTTGGTAATTCAAATCAGAACCAATTCATTGGCAGTGGACTTAGTTTGAAGAATGCTTATACATAGCAAGATAATAATATTACTATTTACAGACATATAATGGGGCCTAAAATTTCAAGGCAAAATGGGATTACAAGATAATGGAGTATCTCCACAGTTTGAAGTCCTTTAGTATATTCCATGTTTAGAATACTGTATACAATTTTTGAAAAAAAATTCTAGGTATTTATATTGAATACATATACTTACACTTCCCCAAACTTATATGGACATAAAATAAGATTTGCATTAAAAACAATTATGAACCTGGTTGTGAAGTGCCGCATTGCTAGTTTAGAGATAGGGGTGTAAACCAACCAACCATTCCATAGGAGAAAGATGTGGCCATCTGATTCTACCCTGTCACATAGGTACTTGATAACAGTGGGTTTGGTTTTTTGGCACATAAAATAGTTATCCTAGCACAGAGTGACCAATCCCACTGAACTGGAGTCTACTCTGACTTTTAACAGCTCTGCGGGGCAGAGTAGAACCTCCCTATATGTTTCCAAGGTTGGAAGCACATTTTATGGAAGCAAACTGGCTCATCTTTCTCATGCAGAGCAGCTGGTGGGTTCAAACTACCAACCTTTGCAGAGAAACACTTTAATCATTGTGTTACCTGGGCTCTTTAAAACATACTAAATGGTTCATAAGTGTTGATTGTTGCTACAATGTTTTTACAATGGTTCTGCTACAGTTTTAAAATATTTCCATTTTTTGGAGGCCCACAAAGAGAAGTCGTCTATGGTGAGTGAAAACAAGTTTGGTGGTACAATGGTTAACTGCTCAGATCTATCCAGCAGTTCCTTCAGCGGATACAAGACCTGGTGAGCTGCTTCCCTAGAAAATCACAGCCCAGTAAAGCCCTGAGGGACAGTTCTCCTCCGTCACACGGGTTTAAGGAGTCAGACTCGGCAGGGTGGTACATCAAAACAGTAGCCCTGACTGTAGAGAATTTACATAATTTCAAAATCTGCTTTGCCCAACTGCACCACTTGTTTAAGTCCTCCAACACATCTTCACTAAGAATAAATCTCTGCAGGATTCAATGATCTTAAGAAAACAGCAGATGCACATGCTATGTACTTACCGTTAATCAATGGCGATAAGATACAGCTCTGTAAATTTGGGGAGAGATGATTACAAGGGTAGGATATTTTTCTGATGTTTATGCCATTGTGAATCAAAAGGTTAGTTCTGCAACTGAAAAATCACTACACTGACTCTCCCACAGAATTGCTAATCAATTGCAGTTGTAAGTCAGGTGTTCATCAAGCCAAAGTAAAAAATACAACTTACTATGATAAGAGGTGCATTCAACAAACTTTTTACTTTTTTATACTTCTTTAAGCAACAGCATTTCAATGATACCAACAGAACTATTTACTTCTACTGTTGTACTATAGCTTTACAAAACAAAATTAAACAAACAACTTAGAGTTTTTATTTTCTCTGGATACCAGAAAACATAATTAATATACTTGAAAACATTCCACATTTTCTAGGGCTTGACAGGTAAGAAAAAGAGCACTTAATTTACTTCTTTACTAAAGGTAAGCACATTTTCACAGGTGTAGGGTTTATGAAGTGACGTGTATGTTTTTTTCAGTTCTACCTCACTTTACATGATTCAATAGGTTAAATACTAATTTCACTCCCCAGTTCATGTATAATAATAAAAAATCCATCAGGCATTTCCAGATCTACAGATACTTTCTGGATTGGTGGGGTGGAGAGGGCTACCTCACAGCAGAGTACCATGTATGTCTATTTCTATTTAACTTGAGTGATTAGATATATCAAGTATCTTACCTCACTCTATAAACCACTTTTACGATGTCACTACCGTGAAAAGAAGTCCGTTCCTTTGCAGCTCCACCAGATGATCTTAACTTACATAAAAATTAGTGATGTTTCCAAGTCACTTGAAATTGGTACTAGATTGCAGAACTGCTTTCCATTAAGCCAAGTTTGTCACTCTATTATCCAGAAGTAAATACTGAGTTCTGGTGCACCCCTGGAGGATTTGGATAACGGAACGAAGATCTATTAGATTATTGCCATCTGTCCACTCCTGTCTCAGGTGGGACAAAAGATCTTCAGAAACTTTATATAAGCTTTCTTAGTGATTCTGTTTTTCCCCCCTTAGGGATTCTTAGGGAAAGGATAGTGGAGTGGTAATCACTTAGTCTACAAAGTATGAGAATTCTTTTACAAGAGAGAGAGAGACAGAGACAGAGAGAGAGAGGAGAGTGTGTGTGTGTTATGTGTACTAAGAGAAAGAAACAGAAATCAGACAGACCAATGTCTCTCTAGTGGATCGGTATCAAGGACTTTGCAGCGTACCAATTCCATGCTTAGCATGCTGGGCCAATAGGGCTTCTCAGAATTACTGATAGGGACTTCAAATAGCTATGATCTTCAAAGACTAAAAACGTAGCAAAGAAATGTATTTTTACTATACTGAAACCAACCAGAAATTCAAGACCTAAAGCACAATTTTAGTAGGTACAAAATAACGCATGCTGTGTAATGCTTATCAAAATCAAAATCAATCAAATTCCCCATTTGACTGTGAAAAGAAATGTATTTCCACAGTGAAATTTTACTCCTTCTAAAGTGAGTGTTAGGGGAAAGCATGTTTTATGATTGATAAACAAGGGAGTTGAAAATGTGATAAGGTAAAGCATAGATGACACAATCCTTGAAACTGTAAAATAAACTCAGTGGTTGTCCAAGGAGACCTGGGAAATGTATATTAATTATAAATATCCCTCATGAACATAGAAATGAAAATTCTTAACAAAACCTTAGTCAATATAAACTAACCCATATCAAAGAAATAATACATTGCAAGCAAGTGAAAGTCATACCAGGTATGCAAAGATGGCTCAACATTAAAAAGCAACCAACATAATCTTCTACTGAAGTAAAAGACCAAAAAGAATTACACCATCATCCACTACTTTGTCTTTTTTGTGAGTCAGAAATGGCATTTGATAAAATTCCGCATCCATCCATGATAAAAAATACTCAGCAAATAGAAAAGAGAAGGTAATCCCTCAATATAATTCAGGATATATTTACAAAGCCAACAGCCAACACTATGCTCAGGGAGAAAGACAGAAAGCGTTCCTGTGATGACCTGGAACCAGACAAGGATACCCTCTACCACCACTCCTATTAAATAATGTCTTGGGAATCCTAAAAACTCAATACTTGATGCATTTAAGTTGCCTGTGACTGAAAGTGACCCTATAAGGCAAACAGATTTGCCTTAAACATAGAGTTTCTGCAGCTGTAAATGTTTACAGGAGCAACAAACAACTTCATTTTATGCATTTGAACCACTGACCTTGCAGTTAGCAGTTCCATACATAACCCACCGTGCTGTCCCACCAAGGGCAAGAAGGCAAGAAAGATAAATAAAAGGCATCAAAATTAGTAAGGAAGAAGTAAATCTATGCTCACTGCCAGATGGTATGATCCTATTCATAAAAATGCTAATATAACAACTGGAACTAAAGATTCATGCAAGTATCAGGGCACAGATCAACATTACAAAATACATTGGATTCCTTTATACCAACAGAGAGAACTATAAAAAGGAAATATGGAAAATCACAGCTAACGGAAAGTTAAAATACTCAGGAATAAACGTCACTGGAGTTATAAAGATTTAGGCAAAAAAAAAAACTACAAAATTCTACTAAATGAAATGGCAAAAAGGCCTGCATACATAGACAACCACACATACTGTGTCTATAGATTTAAAATTGTGAAAATGTCAATAATATCCAAAGGGATTATATAAATAGATTGAGTGCAGTCCTGATCCAGATATCACCAACATTCTTCAAGGAGATGTAAAAGTCGATCACTAACTAGGTGGAAAGGAAATAGACCCTCAAATAAGCAAACACTACTGAAAAAGCACAAAATGGGAGGTCTCACAGTATTCAATTTCGAAACATACTATACAGCCACAGTAGACAAAAGAGCTTGAGACAGGTAAAACAATAAACACGGAGACCAGTGGAACAGAATTCAGACTCCAGAATCAAATCTATTCACCTATGGGCAGTAGATCTTTGACAAAGAACTAAAGCTTAAACTATAAAGAAAATATTAGAATCAACTTAGGGGCGTTTACTTGTGCCATTAACAGACTATTAATTATAAAGAAAATGAACAAATAAATTAAAATAGATTATTGGTATTTTCTAAAAATTAAATACTCATTTGCATCAAAAAAACTTCTCCAGAAAAGTAGAAGGAGAACATGCAGAACTGAGCAAAATAATTGGCAATGATCTATCTAATAAAGGACTAATCTAAAATATTTATAGAGATCTTCAATTCCTTAACAACAAAATAACCAGCACACTAATTAAAAATTATTAGAAGGCATCAATAAACACTTCACCAAACAAGATATTCAGACACCCAATAACATATTCAACAAACAGTTTTTAGCCATCCAAATAAAAAAATAAATCAAATAAAAGCAATAATAACATAGCATCTCAAACCAGCAGTAGTAGTAAAGTTCAGAAAGATGGAAAACAAAAAAATGTTCGTGAGCATGTGGAGATATCACTCACATGCTCTGCTGTTGGGATTATGACTTATGTGGGAAGCAGGAAGTCACTTCCCAAAAAAAATGCCAATAAAAATACCATTTGATCCACTAATCCCCCTAGGATGCGTACATCCTAAAGAAATCAGAGCTGAAACATGGACAAATATTTGCATATTCATGGTAATGGTAGCCCTATTCACAACAACAAAGAGATGTGTTAGGGCACTTAGGCCTCAGATTAAAGGATATTTGAACAAAAGTTAAAACCACTGTGTCTTAAACCAATTTAATTTCTAATTATCTGTATATACTGTAAATCATTAAACTATACTAAACCATAGTCTCATCTGAAATTGTTTTACAGAGCAGTAAAATTTGTACAGATTTATCTAGTTTAAAAGTTTAACAATTTAGAGCCAAGAGGTGTATCTACAGCCCTGTAATAGTTGATTTTTTTCAAATAACATTGGTAGTACCCACCAGAAAATTATCACTGGAAAAAAAAAGTAGCTTCAAAGAAGTAAAACTGGAAGAAAAGAAAACATAGAAGTGAATCAAAGAATTTGTTTCAGGCAGACACTAGGGACACCAAGTATTATGTACGTGGTTTTTACATAACCCGCATAGTCTGACCAGACATGTATAATACTCACTGCCATAGGGCTGATTCCAACTCATACTCAAAGATTCCCTCGAGGAGAAAGCAGAACTGTCCCTGTGAGTTTCCAAGAGTTTAAAGCGTTATGAGAGCAGGTAGTCTCACTTTTCCCCCAAGAAGCGGCTTGTGTGTTTGAAGAGCTGACCTATGGTTAGCAATTGCATAACACACCACTCCATCAAACATATATTGAATTGTTTCATAATGCTATAGTAGACTTGTAGAACTGTGGTGATGAAAGCGGTTGAATCTTTTTTTAAAACCTGGGTTTCAATCTCTGTCAATCAACCTTTTTCTCTACCTGGGTGACCTGAGTGAAAATCAATCTCAAGTTCCACGTATTCTATTTGATATAATGATGATGATATTAACAGAACATCTCCTGGGATTATTGAGAGACATTAAAAAGATAATGCTTTTCAACTATGTGCCACAGACGCCTGGTTCACATAAGGACTCGCTAAATGCTAGCTGATACTGTAATGATTTTATTCCCTTAGTTTGAAAGCAAGGAGCCCGGCCTGGTAGCACATTAGTTATGTTCTTATGACTGCTAACTGCAAGACTGAAGTTCTATGTGAGAAAAAACCTGGTAATCTGGTCTCAGAAAGATTACAGTCTAGAAAATTCTATCCAAAAGTTCTACTGCACATGGCGTCCCTATAAGCTGAAATAGACGTGACAGCACTCGCAATAACAATAATTCGAAAGCACTGGCATTTGGAGTAGATGAGGGTTAAGCTTGGTAAGTAGTTTTTAAAAAGAAGTAAAATGTATTTTTGCCAGTTTTATGAAATATCCTACTTTCAGTCAAGAGAACACATCAAAATCGGCAGGCTTGAATGTGTCTCACCTTTCCTGCAAGGTGTAAGGGAAATGAACTGGAGATGGCACTTAAATAGATGGTGATTCCATCAACATATACATGGAGATATTTAAGAAAAATATAAAATATATGTTCATGCTTTTATGAAAATATCTATCTTATATACTCAGAAAAATCGGTTCTTCATATTTTTTATTCATCCATTTAGCCTTATTTTGAATTTTAATGTAAGAAAGGATTTCAGGTGGAGTCTATTTGCTTGTCATTAATAAACAGGGAACATTTTTTAAATGGCATAATTTTGCATGCATCTTTCTGATTTTTGGAGATGTATACATCCATTGCTCCAAATAAAAGAGGTATCATACATTATCACAAATTATGTGCCAATAGAGCAATCACAATTTCATCACCGAGATAAATTTTGCAGCATTCTAACATTTGAGTATTTTATATATAAAATTCTGTTATGAAATCAGATATAATTCATATTTACTTTACTCTTTAATAAGTCTTTCTTTGCAATAAACTCGACTTAAAATACAGCAAATCAATGTGTACAGTTTGTGCAACGTGTATGATCTGTCCTCTTAAGAAGCACAACAATTGAAAATGTAAGCATTCACCATGCCAAAAAGAATGCAACTGTAGAAGCAATAAATTAGTCTGAAATAGGGAAAGGGTTCCCAAAATGCCTACAAGTGAGATCCATCTTTTCCAACTAAGAGACTTGGCAATTATATCACCGTTGGAATGGTACTTTGGAGTACCCCAAACAAAACTCACCCAAGGACTGGAGTCTCTTACAGTGGAACCTGATGCCTTCTCAAGGAAGTGGACTAAAATATTAAGAGGTCTTCTCATTTTTTGATGGCCAAATTCCATCCTGTAAGCAGTGCATTAGACGCTAATGACATACGGTTTCTCACTGACAGATTTAACAGCATCAATAAGGCCTTTCTGTCCGTTTCAGCAAATTGATCCTACATGACACTACAAGGGCAGCCTGCACTTAATGACCTCCACCACTGAGGGATCGAAATGAAAAATGATCGGAAGTACAAATAAATCTTTGAAAGTTTCCCTGAAACAGGTGTGCTAAAAATGCTGTTTGAGAGCTCACAAACACAAACCTGATCTTCAAGCATGTCTCACTCTCTGTTCACCCCAGCGTCTCCCCCTTCCTGGATCTTGCACGAAGATAGATGGAATCCCATAAAATGAGATCAAGATAATTTTGTTCTCACATTTATACTGTGCAAACATTGTATTAGAACTCTCTCTTAAAGACAAGAATTCTTCCCCTTTTTTATGCAGGTATCCAAGCTGATAACAAGTATACATAAAGTTTCCTTATCTTCTCTCCAGTCTCAAGTGGAAAAGGACATACAGTAGAGTCATTGGTTATTTTCTTCTCAGAAACACATGGAATAAGTTTAAGTTCAGTAAAAATTAAATGCATGAGGGGATATAAATGCTTTCATAGATACACTGATGAATTCCATTGATCTTGGTACGGCATAAAGACATGAAGTTTAGCAGCCCTGACCCCAAACACCTATCTTTAAATATTTTTAAATGTTAACACTTTTATTGATACATAATGTACACATTATACAATGTAGTAGTTCAAATATATTTTAAAAGTTAACACAATGGATTTTGGATTGTTGTGCTTCTTTCCTTCTTGCACTCATTATAACTAGCTCCCCATTTCTGCCAACCTCCCCTGCCATAACCCCCAGAAATTATTAATCCAGTTCCTATTGTCCTTATAGATTTACCTATCCTGGATTTCAAATAAAGACAAACATAAAAAACAAAAAGCAGAAAAGTAAAACAAAACAAAAACCCAACAAATAACAAAATAAAATAGAGAAAACTCCAAATGGAAAGATAACAGAAAATAGTAAAAAACTAAAACAAATTTTAAATATGTATAAAAAGGAAAACAAATGACAAGATGTTAAATTCTAACCTAATTACATTTGCCTTAGTCTGCTTTCCAATGCACTTTCTCTGATATCAAGCTACTCACGTTCTTGATCAATGGTCAGAGGCGATTCACCAAAGGCTAAATTCAAGTGGAGATGCTAAAAATGAATTTTGAGCTTCCACTGCGCTCCAGAACCTACTGTAAACCAGGTGGTGGGAATTTTTTTAAATAAATTTATTGGGGCTCATACAATTCATCACAATACATAGATCAATTGTGTAAAGCACATCTATTTGTTGCCCTCATTATTCCCAAAATTCGCTTTCCTCTTGGGTTCCTGGAATCAGCTCATTTTCCTTTTTTCCCCTCCCCCTCCCTTC
>NW_022111300.1:19690797-19711921 GCF_000313985.2 Echinops telfairi
TAGCCAGGCACCATCAGCCTTCTTCACTACACTTACTTATGCACACATTCATCTTCAGCAATCATGTCGGGAAGGTAGATATCATGAAATGACCATTTAGCTGAGCAAGGTGTTCTTGTATTAGGGTGGAAATTTAAGTTCTAATACTGTTCCCTCCCTCTGTCTTGGACTTAATTATTTATAATCCTTGTAGCACACAGGCTGGTGTGCTTCCTCCATGTGAACTTAGCTGTCACCTCACTTAGATGGCTACTTGATTGAAGACAAGTCTTTATGGCCCCGTTTGTGATAGCTGGGTACCATAGGATTTCTTTATCACATTTTTATATAGCACCCAGATCTTTAGTGATCTCCTCGTGAGGGCACACATGGAGTAGGGCTACACTAGAAGAACTAATTTTTCTTAACCTGGGACCATGATTAAGAAGAACAAACACTTATTTTTTTAAAATTTATACTCATCTTGCCACTATTTCAATGGAGATTGTTGAGAAAAATACACTCTTCTTCCCCAAAAGATACATGAAACTTGAACTCTTATGAGAGTGGATGGATGAGAAAGCATGGGGAAGGGACGAGCAGCATGCAAATGCATCATTAGGGTTGCATCAGTGGCCCTGGAGTTACTCTCATCCATAATGACCCCACGTGCAACGGCGTAGATTATACTAAAGATGATTTTAAATAACTAATTGTTTAGAAATAGATTGTCTAATTCCACCCTGCCCCCAATGAACCATGAGTGAACTTGAATCTTCAATCTTTTTGCTAGCAGCCAAGAATGGTAACCATTTGAACTATCAAATGACTCCAAAGTAGCATGTAGCCTCATGTTGCCCCCGTAGTTTGTGAGTATGAGCCACTAGCCTTGAGGTTAGCAGCCCAAGGTTCAACTCATTGAGCAAGGATGCCTCTCTACTGCTGCATAGCATTCTTTTATTTTCAGTGTGATTTATTATGCACTGTTGCCTTTTAAATTCCTTATCAATTACCCTATGAAGTAAATCCTCTTTAACAGATAAAATAACTGAGGTCCAGAAGGATAAAAGGTTTGCTTTGTTTGTGAAACTAATCATTGGGAGAGTTTACATTCATAGTCTAGCCTTCTGCATTCAAACCCTTCCGGGATAGTGGAAACAATTAACATGCTCAACTGTTAACAGAAAGGCCAGGGGTTGGAGTCCTCTCAAAGACTCTTCTAAAGAAAGGCCTGCTGGGCCTACTTCTGGAAAATGACTGATGAAAATCTTTTCAAGCACAGTTCTACTTTTAAATATGTGGGTTAACCATTATTCTCTATGGACGCCATAGCAATTGACTTAATGAGCCACTAAGGATCCGTATAGCACGGGGATTCCAAGCTCCTAGTTTATAGTACAATCATGTCTGGGATACCAAGAGGAGAAAGGATTAAGTAGCAGGCTAATGGTTTTCAAGGGTATGAAAATTTTTACAAAGTAATCATTTCTCTCTGTTTTTCTGAAACTTGGATCCTGGCAGAGACCAAAGGGTTCAAAGGACAATGGGTTTTCTTGTCACAGCGGAGAGTGCCTGCAGAGCGACTAGACCTTGGTGCTTTGCCCAGGGCCTTGCTTTCCCTGCTTTCTTGTGGCCTGCTCCTGGGTGAGCTACTTTCCCCTAGCCTCTGCCGGAGATTTCACAAAAACCTTTTGTATTCCGCATGATTTCCAGACACAGAGAGGGCCAGAGAACGCCTCAAGTTTCTAACTGCTCCTCACATGCAATATGCAAATTGCAGAGAAAATGTGGAGACCACACATCAGGTATCCTCAAATTACAGCCCACGGGCACATGCGGCCCGCCAAGGACATTTATTTGGCCCGCAGATTTTTTTACTTCAAAATAAGATATGTGCAGTGTGCATCTGGGCCCCTGTTTAAAAGAGGGTCTGGCCCCCTGTTTGAAAAGTTTGAGGACCCCTGCCACACATTCCCAGGAGATTTAGCTACCTGTCCCAGCAAGTCAACTAAGGTTGGAATTGAAAGTTCAAGTCTATGATAAAATCGTTTAATACACAAAACCACAAGACTGGCGTTCCAGGTCAAGATATTTGAAGGTGCCATTAGTATCAAATGGTATCCAATTATGTCTTCTAGTTCCATGTCTCAAATGCCTTTTTAAAATATTCCCTGTAGCAAAGCTATCAAGAACAAAAACTAGAACATTACCAACATGGTTTTATGTCAAGTTAGTTTGTCCCTCCGACTGAAGATGCTGCAATTGGCCAGGTTTTTCATATTCTTCATGCCAAGTAAAGAATTATTTGAACCCAAACACACAAAATAAGATAAAAATGATACCTGCACTTTGTCTCTAACCGAAGCCTCAAGGGACAGCTTTCTTTCATATTGATTGAAATATTTCTCCTTCTCTATTAAGAAGTCATCCTGGACCTTTTGATACTCTTGAGCTAAGCGTAAATTTTCTTCTAGTGAGTCCAGCTGAGTTTTCTACAAAATAAACATGTAAACACATACAGATGCATTAATTTAAATCACTTGGGCTTGTGTGAGGATTATCTAAAAAACGTTCCGTTACAGATTACAACCAGAGCAACCGCAACGTTTCCCGCTATATCATTACCTTGGCGGTGGTTGTTGTTAACTTGTTTGCCTGTTAATTTTGACATGTGAATCCTGCGGCTCTGTCTGACAAAGCAGACATTGCCCCAGGTGTCCAGCGACAATGTCCTGGGAAGTCCCCTGTCCTGGGAGCCTCCGCGGAGCATCCGGGAGTCGCCCTCCAGTTACATGCCCGTGCCTCTCACAGAAGCAGAATTAACCCTTCGTGTGACTAAAATACATGAATCACAAATAATAGCTCTGGGGGAATCTGAATGTTGAGCCCTCTGCTCTTTGACTTTTCCTCTTTCTCCATATTTGAGGTGTCTTCCCGTGAATGGCGCTTCTCTGAAGCTGCCATTTGAATGTCCACCTGAGTCTGAGTTGGGAGGAAAGGCAGCTAAGGACTTCATATAGCTCGTGTGTGTCACATGTGCAGTCAAGGAGCCCTGGTGGCATCCTGTGCTATGAACTGAACTGCCAACCACAAAATTGGCCTTACTAAAACTTCCGCTGCGCTGAGGGGGAAAGATGAAGCTGTCTGCTCCTGCATAGGTGTAAAGTCTCCGAAACTCAAAGGAGCAGTTCTACTCGGTCCGATGGGATCATTATGAGTCAGAATGGCCGTGGCAGTGAATTGCTTGTTGGTCTTTTTGTATGCTACACGTTACCCCAGTCCTGCCTCCCACTTCGGGCTAGCCTGGAGCATGTTCACTGGTACAGATAAGAGTTCACGACACACTGGGTCCGGGTCAGATAAAACCCTCGGGAATAGAAATGAGAGTAGCAATGTTAGGAAGGTAGGAGGAAGGTGGGGAGAGGAGGGGAGGAGGGGGGGAACCAATCACAGTGATCTATACATACATAACACCCCCCTCCCCCCCAGGGGAACAAACAACAGAAAGGTGGTTGATGGGTGGCAGCGGTCAGTGTAAGATATGAAAGTAACAATAACTTATAATTTATCAATCAGTCACGAGGATAAGAGGGGGGAGGGAGGGGGAAAAGAAGAGCTGATAAGGGCACAAATAGAAAGCAAATGTTTATAAAATAATGATGGCAACATATGTACAAGTATGCTTGATAAAACTGATGTATGGATTGTTATAAAAGCTGTAAGAGCCCCCAATAAAATGATCTGTTTTTAAAAGAAAGAAAAGAAAATAGCTTTGCAACCACACCCATTGACAAACTGGGAGCCAACTCTAATTTCACATTAGAAGTATGACATCCATTCAGTTGCTATTGTTTCTACTTCCAGCAGAGACATTTTTTTCTATTTCTTGCTTCAAGAAATATGAAATCTATAAACAGACTTTAATATTTTCAAACCAGTTAATCTAGTAATTCCACGTGTGGGAATTTATCCTAAGTGATATGCTTTATTCATTACAAAATTATATATAATAGCAAAAGATTTCAACCCTGCAAATGCAATATCTGTTTGCAATTGAGTAACTAGATGATAAAATAACCATCGTGAAGCAATTAAAAATGCTTCCTATTTCTATGAAAATTACCATAACGTCAAAATTTTAGAATAAGTTGTTAAAATAGTATTAAAGATTTGATATTAAAAAATTGATTGTGGTATGAGAATGTAAATAGAGGAAAGAAGTCGAAAAGTGCCTGTACAAATATTTCTGCACTTACACACTTCAAGATTTACTAAGGTCAGAGTACATATTTCTCACGAAAGCCTGGTGTCCATATTGATCCCTAATGATTAATATTCCCTCATAACTGTTCTTCAAACAGTCAAAATCATGAACTGGGAATCATTTCAAATGCCCTCATTCTAATTCTGGCATAAGAATTTATTTTAATACTGTAAAAGCTTTCTTGTGATAAATGTGTCGATTGTGATATGGAATTGTCCCTTGGTCGAAGGACCACATATCTATGGAGATTTTTCTTGAACAATAGTCTCTCCTAAATAACAGCTACAGTTCTTTTTGATATCTTAAAAACCTGGTCCATAGGTGATTGACTTGGGATATTCATCAATGCTCCACTAAAGGCAGGAGAAAGGATTTGATTGATTGTTTTTGTGTTTGAACATAAGTACCACTCTGATCTCTGCGATACTTCCTCGATTACTTTCTTTTTGTGTCCTAAATATTACCTATAAGAAATTTAGTCGGGAAAAAATTGTAATCGGACAGCAGTGCTATGAAAGCTGTGGAATTTCCATGACGCTTACTTAGTGGAACTTAATTGGAGAATATATTTGGTATATACATTTTGTAATATTCAGGTTTATTCCAAAATTCATATAGTTTCAGTTTCAGGATAGACTCCCTTTTTACCATTTTATATGTCATAATTGGAGTAGATACCAAGACATCAAATTGTGTTGTAATAGCAATGAATCTTCAAAACATTGTTAGATCAGTCATCATATTTTACAAGATTACTTCCCAGTAATGAATGTTTGGAAGGATTTACCACTTCAGTACCTATTCCTGAAAGTCAGTGACCTTCAGATGTGCAATGAAGTTTAAGTTTTTTAATTTTAAATAATAGTATTCTACTGACATTGAAAATGTTTTCTTTTATGTCTAACTGTGGTTCCACCTCACAACTCAGACTCATTTAATGCTAACCAATAGTATTATAACATGCAGATGAACAAAGGCAGGCTGGTAATATTGGTGAAAATATATCTGAGGGAAATAATTCTACCACTACTGAAAGTTGAACCACTCATATAAGAATAGTGGTAGGAGGTATTTGATAAAGCCACAAAATTGGGGATAGACATTTTAAAAAGACTCCAAACAGAAAAAACAAAACTAAAGAAATAAAATGACTTTCAGGAGCTGTTGAGTTCAAAGCTAGCTGAATCTTCTCAGTTGACTCCCTTTCTTAAGGTCTGGGCTAAATATGAAGGTTCTACTTATTTTTTAACTAATTGGGATTAATTCATATATCAAATCATTCCATAGTTGAATCACGTCCAGCTGAATGTACATTTGCTACCACGATCAGTTTCCAAACATTTTCTCTATGGACCTTTTAGCGCCACCACCACCTCTGTGTTGCCCTCCCTTCAAAATCCTTATTCTACTTGCTGACTCCACAGGTTCATCAGTCCTGGTTTTTATACGCCCCCAAAATGAAAAAGCATATACCACAACTTCAAGAGGGTGACCCCCAGTAATATAGCACTTCTGTGATATCCCCTAATACGTCCAATCAAAAACCAAACCAAACAGCTCCAAAAAACCAGATCAGGTCCAGCATGCATCCTAGGGGGAATCTGCTGACAAGTTCTAACTGATCAATTCAGGCTTTTGCCTTTGATCTTTTATACTCAACTCATCAATGCATTCCTGTTAGTGACCTCTTTGCTCCTATCCCCCAATTGTGGATAGAGGGAATTCATTCTAGCTTAATGTCCTGTGTAGTTCCACCAATAAATCTTGGGTTCCCACTGTCATCCATAGCCTTCTGCAAATCGATACTCACACTTTAGGGTCTGATACTAATCCCTCCATTCAATTTCGGATTATATGCTTCCCAATCCTTCGGTAACTGATGATGGTGGGTTCTTCCATGTGAACTAGGTTGATATCTCACTTAGATGGCAACTTGTTTGGAGACAAGCCCTTGGAACCCCAGATGCTGTCTTATCTTGTAGCCAGGCAACATCTAATCTCTTCACCTCATTTTGCTGTAGCACCAGCTTCCTCTGCGCTCCCTTCCTGGGGGAGAGTATGGAGCAGGGCCATGATGTAAATATTAATGTTCTTAAGTTGGAGCTGGGGTTTAGTATGAGTCCAAAAAACATTCCTGGATCTATGTGTATTTGTTTGTCTTTCAATTTAATCTTCCTCGGGAATTAATCCAAATGCTTGGGTCTAGAGTCATTAAATAAAACTCTGGTTGAAGTTCCTGTACATTTCTCTGAGTAGATTTATATTCCTTTTCATCTATTCACATGTTGTATGGTTATTTTTTTTAATTTAGTATCCACTGTATTCCAGGTTCTGAGATATAACAGTCTCGATAAGTTTATAGTCTAAGTGCACAGGTTCTCAGAAAGCAATTAGTAAATGAATGAATGCGCAGAATACCAGTTAGAAAATGTGTATATTTAACACTTTAGAGCCACACATTTTATTTGACCATGTCTATCAAATAACCTGTTGGTCATATAGCCACCATTCATGTATAAATGGTGACTACCTGAACTTAAAAGCTCTTAACTGAGCATACTAAGAGGCTCACCCAGTGTATTTCCCACAGAACAACATGCTTCGGCTATGCATACTGCTTTGTCTGGGGTTTGCTGGAGGAATTTATGTGGGCGCATCACTGAGTTTTACAAAGTACGTGTCCTCTCTGTACAAAAGGTCTTTCTTGGCTGGTCTATTAGCTTTTTGAGGAAATATTGTGAAGGAAAAGGCCTGGTCCCTTCCTTTGTCACCAAGAAACAGTGAGAATGGGTAGCCGATTGAGATGCAACTTTCCAAATAATATTTCGCCTTCTTAATTCTCTTGACCTTTCTGGTTCTATTTTACAGATTTCCTCTTCAGCTTTTCTTCTATTTAAATATATCTTTCTCATCATTCTCCACTCCTATCTCCTTCCTGCTGGTTAACTGTGGAATAGGAAATTCCAGTTTGAGAATGGAGCTCAAAATTATAGGGCATATACTGTCTATTTTCATTTCACTTTTTGACATACAGTCAAGAAATTAAGAATAGAGATGAATTTGAATATGAACTCATAAACTACACATCTAAGAGAACTAAAACTTATACAATCATCTGACTGAGAAAGATACCACCCAGGATTACAAGCCCCGGTCAGTACTGAAAATACAATGTGCACACGTTGCTGCTGTTAAGGGGTCAAGTCTGTCTGACTACAGTTACCCGAGGTACAGCGGAAGGAAAGGCCCATCGGTCCTGTGCCATCCTCACAGTTGTTCTTATGTTTAAGCCCATTGTGGCTGCCACAGAGTCAGTTCATCTCGTTGAGGGCTTTCTAGTGTGAGGATCTGGTTTTTTTTTACATCTAATTGTAACCCATACGGAAGGCTGCAATCCTTGATCTTATGCAGCAAGTGTTTCAAGCCCTCCTCCCTTTGAGCAAGCAAAGGTGTGTCATCTGCATATGTCAGGTTGTTAATAAGCCTTTTTCTTATCCTGATGATGCTTTATGCTTCCTATAATCCAGCTTCTTGGATGATTTGCTCAGCACACATATTGAATAACTGTGGTGAGAGGATACAACCCTGATAATTCAGTGGCAGTGAGTTGTTTTGGTTTGATTGTTTGTTTTATTTTAATAGACTAACAGAGGCCTGATGATGCTGTGGGTTAGGTGTTGGGCTTTTAACAGCAAGGTTGGCGGTTCAAATCCCCAGAGGCCCCATGTGACAACAGAGTATTTTCTCCTTTAAGTTTTACAGCCACCCAAACTATTGAGGGCCTGTGTCAGTCTGGGTCAACTAGAGAAACAAATTCACAGAAACTCATATATGTATGAGAAAGAGTTTTCTATATAGAGTAAGTGTACATTCAGAAAGCATCCTAATCCATTCCACTCCAAGCCCATAAGTCCAACTTAGCCCACATGCCCGACACCAACTACAAAGTTCTCCTCGAACTCACAAAACACATGCAATGATGCCGAATGCAGGAAGATCACAAGCCAGTGGGTTGAAAGTCTTTGAATCAATGGTGTAATCATCTCAGCGCTGGCAGGGGTCTTCACACGGCTTCTCCAGCATCCTGGGCTGCATTAGGGTAAATCCATGTGGCTTCTCCTCGGGGAGGTCTCACAGGAAGTGAGCCTTGTCAGCTGAGGCAACGACATACTGGTCCGGCCATCAGAGAACAAGAGACCAGAGGACCAGAAGGGCGAAGCTCACCAAGCCATTTATCTCTCTGCCCTTCAATTAATCCCACATGTGTTTATCGGCCAGGTTGGCACAATACACTTTAACTATCTCAGGGCTGCTGAGTTGAGTTCATAGTTAACTGATGCCAATAATGATAATAGCAATTACACTAAAAGTAGCAGCTGACATTATAACCAGGAACTGCTTAAAAACAGAGTTTACTAATTTAATCTTCAAAAAATTGGTGGTTGTTGTTTACAGATGAGGAAGAGAAAGCACAGCAGAGTAAGTTGAGGTAAATTGCTCAAAATCAGTTTCAGAATATTTTCAACCTTACATATTATTCCCAAACCATTACAATTCCTATCAACACTTACATGTTGTAGGTATTCAAGGAAGTTCAAGGCCCTATTTTAGGTTTTGTTCTAAAGCGTACATAAACAGCCAAATGAATGACTGTGGTAGTTACATAATTTTGTGTCAACTTGAGGACATTAAGAGTGAAGGGGTGGAGTCTAGCCTGTCAATCACGTTACACAGCCTGCTGCCTCCCTGTGGGCATGGCCTTCTCATGAGGATTCTGGGAGCTTCCTCCTTTCCTCCCGAAAGGCGGGACCCACTCTCTGTATTCTTCACCTTCCTGTTGACAAGCCACATGGAGCCAAGCTGATGGCAGCCAGAACCCTGAAGATGCGACTACCACCATTGGATCCACAAGACTTTTCACCCACCAGCCAGTGATCTTCCAGCATTCAGCATCCTTGTGAATGGCTATGAGAGTCTCAAGAGGAATTTAGGGACTAGTATTGGACATATGGGCAAACATCAGATTTGTGGTTGATCGGGACTGGGCTGGATCTTTTCTCAATATACAATTGCTCTTTTATATAAGCTCTCTCTTACACACGATTGCCTCTGGATTTGTTTCTCTAGTCAACCTGGACTGACACAGAGACTGAAAGAGTTAATTCCAGCCTCAGCTTCCATCAGCTTGTATAGATGATGTTTCAAAAAAAGTGAAGTGAAACAAGCCACATCTCCTGTGCTTTGCCCAATTCCTGTCACATGCATAGTACCACCAGCATCACAAATAATTATTTCATGTCACAACATTTTCAACTAGTTTTGTAATTATACCACCACCTGTCTGTCCTGTTTTTGTACTCCGGTTGCTTGTGTTTTTCTGTGATGCTAGAAGCTGTGTCATTGGCTTTTCAAATACCAGCAGAGTCACCCAAAGAGAACAGGTTCCAACAAAGCATCTAGACTGTGAGCAGACTAAGAAGGACTAGGCTGTCCACTTCTGAGGATTCGTCATTTGAAAACCCTATGAATATCAATAGAACATTCTCACACACTGAAAAGCTCTTGAATAGCTGCCGATCACTGTCAGGTGTAGTGCCCGAAGATGAGCCCACCCCCACCCCCCACCCCCGGTTGTAATGCATTAAAATATGACCGGGGAAGTTCTGCCTCCCAAAGCAGAACCAACCAGAATGACGTGGACAGAGTAAGTTTCCTGGACCTCCATTTGAGTCATCCATGGGGTATGACTCAAAATGAGAAGAAACAACTGTAAATATGTATTAATAATTGGAATTTGGGGGGAAAATTGGAACTTGGGGTGTAGAAAGCATGAATCTAGGGAAAGTGGAAGTCATAAAAAATTACATAGAATGCTTTAAGATTGATGGTCTAGGGAGGCATTCATGATCTGAAATGGACTGGTTGGTCATTTGGAATTGGGCAAACATATGATTTACTATGCGAGGAATAACAAATTCAAGAGGAATGGTGTAGCACTCACCATGAAAATAGAGATTTCAAATCAATCTGCTGCACAAGACCTCTGTAAAGTGTTGGAAAGCAAGGAGGTTACTTTGAGGTCTAAGGTACCCCTGGCCCAAGGTGTGGTCTTTTCAGTATGTGAAAGATGGACATTGAATAAGGAAGACAAAAGAGGAACTAGTGCATTTGAATTACGGTGCTGCCAGAGAATATTGAGACTACCAGAGACTGCCAAGAGAACACACAAATCCGCCTTGGAAGAAGTGCAGCCAGAATTGCTGTGCTTACAGGCAATGATGGTGACACTTCCCTCAGGGACATTGGATATGTTTTCAGGACAGACCAGTCCCTGGATTAGGGCATCATGTTTGGTAATGTGGAGGGTCAGAGAAGCGGAGGAAAGTTCTGGATGAAATGGATTGACACTGCAGTTGCAACCAGGGGCTCAAACATAAGAATGATTGTGAGCGTGGCACAGGAAAAGAGAGTGTTTCATTCTGTTGCACAAAGGGCGACTGTGAGTCGAAACTGACTCAATGGCACCTAATAACACAAACATGTGACTATGACAACTGAAACACAAGGTATCAGAGCAACGGGGTTTACACTGACTCCAGAACGCTTACTGTTAATCATCCATGCTCTTCGTGTGCACAAACCAGCACTCTTAAATATGATGCAGCGCTGTCTTGAGGAAACAGAGTGACATTAAGCAATCACTTAATTTACTGATTCTCCCTGTTCTGAGTTCATTTCCATCACGTACCTTTCTTATTATCATCTGGGTAACATGTCATTCGATTTTTGTTTTGTTTTCAGAAAGATATTATTGCACTTTAAAATAATTTAATTGGGATTAATATATGTATCAAATAATTCTATAGTTCAATCACATCCAGCAGAATTGTACATTTGCTACCACAGTCAGTTTTCAAACATTCTTTTTCTAGATGGACCCACTGACAACTTCACCCCTTCCCTCTGCCACCACCTGTGTATCACTCTCCCCCAAAACTTTATTCCACTTTGTGGATAGAATGAGCTGCTAAAGGAGACGCCACCCCTTGGGAAGCTATTTTTCATTGTAAGCCAGTGTTCGCCTCAAGACTTGGGAATGGGGTTGCTTCATAAGTCTGTTTTAATTTTTTAAATATATACAATTCTATCTGTATCCCATGACTTGATTCACCTGGTACGTTCATTGGCAAGACCAAATGCTGGCTCTTCAAAACTAAGGCTCCTACAATTCTGAAGGGTGGGTAATGAAGCAGAGCATACTACCACTGGGACCTGTGGAGATCCTAACAGTGGCGACCCTTATCCTGCTGAAGGCGTAAATCCATTCGAACTTTGCGCTTTGTTGTTGATGTGTCTGTTTCTAATTTAAGAGGGACCTAATAAAAATGAGATTGCAAGAGGAAAGCTTGATTGACACTCTATAGAAGTGGGTGTAATTAAAGCATTTGTGCTGTACCTGTATGTCTTGGATGCCTACATAGACATTTGATTTATTATTAATAACTTAGAACTAGTTTCTTTGACTATAGTGATGATAATATGTCATCTGTAAGACAGACATTTATATTCAGTTCATTAACCAGAGGGACTAGATTAATTTTTTTCCCTTTAAATTTTGTAAGAAAGATGTCATATTTTGACCCAGTTTTAATTCTAACTCTCTTGCCCTGATAAAATTATCAACTTCTGCCTCTGTTGACCTTTTCTGATAATCTCTCTGTCATCTTATTTGGGGTTTTTAATAGTTCACTGCATACAGCTGCTTGTGTTCTTGCATTTTGTCATGGCTCTGCCATGCCCATGCTCTCACAAGGGCTGCAACAAACGCACCCAGTTTGGTCTCATGATTGGAAAGAACTAAACTGTCAAAAGAAAAGAAAAGAAAAGAAAATGGTTGGATTACTCTTATGGATTCATTTTTTACTTGAGAGCATGCCTGTCTTTTCACTCAGATATTTATTTGCTTATTCAAATAATTTTGCCATTTATTTAAGAAACCTCAATAAATTTACTCTATGAGTATAATCCTATGGCTGATGTGGGAATAAAGTCAAGGATAAGAAATGAACCCTGCTGAAGGCATACATCCATTAGAGCGTTGTGTGCTGTGGGGACACAATGGGAATTACAGCCTACAGCCTGGACAATGTGTAAAGCGGCCTATTCGGAGTACCAAGGAGTAGCTGCTACAGCGTGGGGAAACAAAGTCATAAAGAGCTCCATAAGTAAATAATCCGTGACTTGAATCATAGAAGAGACATTTGTTTGCCAGAGATAAAGCTGTGCTAGCACATATGTCAGTGGAGAGTTGAGAAAAGTTGGGGGATTTTTCAGGCCAAAAGAAATATTTTAGTACTTTTCAATTAGTACTTATGAGGTGTGTATTAGAATTTCATAGATTGTGTTAACTTTTCTGCCGTTTCTAATCTTAAAATGTTATTCATTGTGTAAACAAGGAAAAGCACTCACATATGTAGTACACCATTGATGGACAGCATTGTGAGTAATGCTCGGGTCCAAGCGCTATTGCCTTGGAACCTGTGATTCTGTGCGCATGCCCAGGCACTTCACAATAGATAGCACGCCATTAGACCCCCACAGTGCTCACATTTGCATTGACTGCATCTGTGCCAGCTGAAGGTATTGCATTGATACTTCTTCATATAGTGATGCTGTGATGGTGCTGAAGTGGTCACCAGTATTAAGATTGATTATGTTGGGGACGGGAGACTTCCTCAAAAAGAAATCTCTTTGTGATCATTGTTGTCTCAAAAGCCTTCCCCCTTTGATTTATGGGCATCATTGTGGTGATGACAGAGTTTACAATATATGCCAATTCTCTACAATATGGCAGATGTGGAGAAAATGATATTCTTTATTGGGTGCACCAACTACTGTGTGTATGGATGCACCATCCCACTGCAACTTACTTAAAATCTATGTAGTAATTACTACAGAAAACAAGTGCTCTCCCCAGTGCTTCCAAGGAGCAATTCCATAAGAACGGTATATGTCAATACCCTGTAGCCTCAGAGGAGTGAAGACTTGTCTGAACTTTCCCAGGACCCAATTCCTTATCTGTGCTGCCATGGAAACTGGTTTCTTGTCCAACTAGTATTTCCTGATAATTAGTCTTAAAGAACATCCCTCCTTTTTAAATAGACAAATCAGTACTCTGCATAAAGGATATTGCATGCTTCGAACTGTCCTCATGAGTTCCTGACAAAGTGTTTTCAGTCCACTCGTTTCTTCACAAGTCATTATGGAGCAACTATTATACACAAAGCACATGGCAAACACCGTAAGAAACTAGACCACACCTTGAAGGTATTGGGGGATGAAAGCCTGCCCTTGTCAACGAATCCTGGGGAATATTCTCTTTAGGTTCATCAACCTAGCATCCACATGCCAGGCTCCACATTGGACTTCTTATCTCAGCTCAAAAACAGGGCTACACATTTAGCTATGATGTTGATTACACGCACAGTTTACTAATGGGCTCTAGCACATGGGCTCAGATTTAAAAAATGGGAATTCAGGAATACTTGGTATTAACTCTTCTTCTTCTATTTCTTTCCTCCTCGTCCTCCTCCTCTTCCTCCTCCCCCCTCCTCTCCTCCTCTCTCCTCTCCTCCTCTTCCTCCTCCTCCTTCTTCTTTCTCAACACAGTCTACGTATTTGACCAGGCTTTATTGATATCAGAGTGAAAAAATTACAGACTTTCAGATACAAAGAAACTGCTATCACAGGGAAATCAGGCATTGTCATAGCTAACAATAGTTGCAAGGCATTCTACATGAAGAAGATTAAAACATGTTCAGATAATGATAGTTTTTCATAAGGCATCAGTTCCAGCTAAAGTGATGAGTAAAGTTTCAAGGAGATATTAGGTTGTTACAAGATTTCTGAAAATATTTTAGTTTTGGGCTTCTACATGTGTTCTCAGCAGTGAAAACCTGACCCAGTAATAACTATTAAAATGTCTAATTAATGTAGGCATGTGGTTACAATGAATGGAACATATACCTCCATGTTGACTATCATCTTCAATCTACATATAATGGCTTTAAGGAATCCTGTACAAATGCCCCTTATATTAGCTATTAAGTTTATACTTGAAGCAGTTTTCTCAATAAATCTATGTCAAATCAAAGCATTTCTTATAGCCAATCAAAACACAAATGATGCCACAAGGAGAAGAGTAATGATCACTGTCGCCTAATCTATATTCTTCAAGGACTGCTCCAATTTAAAGTACATGTCTTAAACTATTACATTAAATGTAACGCATTTAATGTCTTAAATAATCCCGGACACATGGTATATCTGCACTAAGTGGCAGTCGCAAACAATCATAAGTATCTTAAACTTATTTATTACTTTAAAATAGACTTTTAATTTTAGTCCTAATTGTCATTTTGAGTTTCATGATGTTCCCTCTAATATTACTTAACACTTGCTATGCAGAAACACATTTGTGTATTATTTCTTTGTTAAATGTTTCTGTGCCTTATCATGATTTCATTATGTTTATCAATATTTTACATTACATTATATTTTCAAAAGACTTTTCATGGTATTATTTGAAAGACTTAACAACAATTTCCTCTTCATATACACCTCCTGATTTGAATAGCTTAAGATTGAGAAAGGTTTCCTATTTACTCACATTTTAATGATATACATTTCTACTTCACTGGTGGAAAAGGCTGATCAGTCACAGAAAGGTCAGTTAACACTAAATAGACCCTTTCTTTATGTAATTACAAAGAATAATATCTTTGTGCTGATGGCACTGCACATTGAGTGGGTGATGCAGAGAATTAATGTGCTGCCTTGTTGGCCCATGGGATACAGATTCTCATACAATAACCACAACTTATTCTAATTATGCAGCTTTAAAAGGTCATCAGCAAAAAGAGTTAAGGAATTATCAACTAAGTTTATCGTAAAGTAATAATGTACTACATAAATGCAGGAACTATCAGAAGAGTACCTAGAAAGTTTATTAGAAATGAGAGGAAACTGATCCGAGAGTTTCTAGGTCATGTATTATGGCATGAATTAAATACACTGTTCCAAGAGTTAAAATATATCTTTCATAAATTCTCATTGGCATAGTCAGCTAGCTTGATCCCACATTGTATTAGTAGAAAATATTTTATTCAAAAATCATTTCCATTTTTTCCTGCCAATTTCATGCCTTTATCCAGGTGGTATTGGAATTTAAATATTTTTCAAAGTTGTTTTTATTATAAAATGATGTATTGTGGCTATCCTATATGGAAATAATAGGTGCATGTGAAGTAGACAGTGGAAATTCCTCTTTGCACTTACTACGGCCATTCTTACATTCCAAACAATGACATTAACATTTTGGTAAAAGTCCAAGGTTGCACATAAAGGCAGTAGCAATATTAAACCTAGGGTCCATCTCTGATCTCAGCCCAATACTCTTTCTGTTGGTTTATCTCTTCTTAATCATGGAAGTGAATTACAAGTTCCTCGAAATTCTAAAGGGATGTGAGTGAATGCTCTAATTTTTAAAATGTATTAGAGAATTAGATTGGATTTCAAAATCAAATGGATATCAGCAGATAAGAGTTATATGAAGTCCTCTGTGCACATATTTAGTGAAGGGAGGGAATTGCTGTGAATGCTTTCGTGGTAGCGGTGTTGCTGTTGGTTTTGTTAGGAGCCATCAAGTTGGAACACTGCCTGGTCCTATATCATCCTCATAAATGTCGTTATGTTTGAACCCAAATGATGGGGTGGAAACATTCAAATCAGTGTACGGGACTAAAATGAGGGGACCTGCCAGTTTTGCCACGAAGTCCATTTCAAAAAGGAGCTACCTTAGAAGCAGGAGTAGAGAAACTCATGATGATCAGGAAAGAAGATCCAAGAGCTCAGATCCTTTGGACCTGAGACTCTTGCACAGAAAGGCAGTGGAGGTGGAGGCTACAGCAGAAGCACAGGTCAACAACATGCTTCCTTGCCCACAGTGCCTTAGGGCAGGGAGCTGGCTGGAAGAGGAGGGTGCCCTTTGGACATGTGTGTGTGCTAATGAGCTTTGAAACCTTTTCCTCTTCAGGGAAGAGGCTGAGAATGGCATGACTAGGGACATAGCTGAGGTTGTCCTGGTTGTCCTGGCGGGAGAAATGTATCCAGACAATTTCTGAATCTGACTGTGATCTTATAATTGTGAGTGTTCTTGGTCAGTTCTGTGTGTCTAGTGCAACTGCTGATAGAACCAAGCAGAGAAGCAAAGGATGCCCCGAGAAGGACGGGTGGTGTCAGAAACAGTAAAGATGATTGGAGAATGGAGGCATTTCTCACCTCCGCCTGTCGGGACTGGCCTCTGGCTGATGTGGGGTTGGACACGTGACCCAGGTAAAATGCTGGCTTTGTGCCATTCTTGCACTCTATGTAAATGCATAAATAGGTATATACATGAGGGGTACTCCCCCAAAGAACCAATGATTTTTTTTTATGTGAGGGGGGATAGTGCACTTGGAGTTTGTTCCACCAGGTCAGACTGTTCATCGAGCTTTCTATTTAAAGGTTCTGAAAAGATTGTTAACAGTGTGGAACCAAAAAGGCCTGATGTGTGGCAGATGGGGGACTGATTTTGCCACCACGACAATGCACCTGCTCATGCAGTCATCTCAGTGTGCCAGTTGGGGACAAAAATCAGCATGCCTCTCTTGCCCACACACCTTATTTACCTGATCTCTCTCCATGTGACTTCTTTTTGTTTCCACAAATGAACAGCAGCATGAAAGGGCAGCAATATGATGACACAGAGTAGGTAAAGGAAAAAAAGAAACGAGGGAGGTGCTGTCAGCCATCCAAACAGATGTTTGAAAAATGTTTCCAAGAATGGGATCACAGATTTGACAAATGTATTAAGTGGAATGGAGAGTACCTTGAAGATGGTAAGGTTGTTTTCTAAAAATATTTAAATACATAGCTTTGAAAAAAGTTCCAGTTTTCCATTTTGGTTCTCCAGGTATATATCTGTATTCTTCAGAAAATTCTTAGACACAATCTACTATCTTTTAACTCCATTTTCCAAGATCGTTTCGAAGCACCCTTGTGCACCTACACACATTCTCATATATATGCTTCATTCATATATAGCTTTTCCTTGGAACTGTAGAAAGCATTGGGCCTATTGTCACCCAAGTATCAAGTATGAGAAATGTAGTGAATAATTTGTAGTCAGACAAAATAGAATTCTTACAAATGTCTTTTATCTTTTGCTGCTGCCCTCTTTGGGAAATAAAATAACAGGAGTATTTTTATTCACCTAATAATTTCTTCCTCATAAATCACCTTCCCAACATTGAGATGTTCCTTAAGCAAAAAGCAGGACTTACATCATCTGGGTGGGGGTGGGGGGTGATTTTCTTACAGGAGGCTTAGCACTGGATTGCACACCAAGAGGTCAGGCTATTTGAGCACCCTGGATGCTCCGTGGGAGAAACGCGGGACATTCGGCTTCCACATAGGCTTCCAGCCATGGGAACTCTGTGCAGCAGTGTCATCTACTCGTTTGCTTGAAGTGGGGCTTTTGTTGCTGTTGTTGTTGATGATGATGATGGTGCTGATATTGCTTACTTCCAAAAATAATTTAACGTTTATATAAACATATATATATATTCGATAAATTCAGTACACATGCTTTATAAATGAATTTTAATAGAACGGAACCACATTAAAGTGTTTGCATACAGTCTATGGCTGCTTTTTTTCTACAAGAGTACCAAACACACTCCTGCTACCCATTGGCTTCCACCTCACAGGGGCCCTCTAGGACAGGGTAAACATGCCCCATAGTGTCTTAAAGGTTTGAAGTACTTATAGAACCAGACTGACACACCTTTCTCCTGCTCAGCATGTGGTTGGTGCAAACCATTGGCCTTTTTGGTAGACAGAAAAGTGCTCAACCATTGTGACACCAGGGGTTCTCCTACAAAAGTTTACTGACCACAACTCCAGACCCTCAATTAGTATGTTGCTATCATCAAAACAATGTCCCTATTGAGAATAATTGAGAACTCTCATTCAGCATCTTTTGGGGCTGTATCCATGTCTCTGCATGGTTGAGAACTTGCTAGAATGAATGGTCTTTGTTTCCCAGCAAAAGGCTTTCACTGAGAGGCCACATAAGCCAACAATGAGTAACTTTGATAGTGTCTCCACACTCTTATTAAATTATGAGATGTTTGAGATGGTTAATTGTCGCTAGGTGCTGCGGAGTCACTCCCAACTCACTTTACCTCTATGCCGCAGGAAGAAACTGCCTGGTCCTGCACTCCACTCTGACACATTGCTCTGTGTGAACCTATTGTTCCAACCACTGTATCAATCGATCTTCTTGAGGGGTTTCCTTTGGTCTTGACCCTCTACTTTAGAAAGCATGGTACCCTTTTCCCCAATAACATGTCCAAACTATGTAATGCTCTGAAGAGCATTCTGGTTTTCCTTTTTCAAAGACAGATATATTCATTCTGCTGGTAGACCACAGTGCATTTGCTAGTTATTAACGCCACGATTCAAAAAGGCATAAATTCTTCTTTGGTCTCCCAAAGTGGTTGAAAATACCTTGGCTTGAATCAGGCATATCTTTGTCCTCAAAATGACATCTTCGCTTATATACACTTAAAAAGGTCTTTTTAAAAGATTTCCCAATGTAATATATCCTTTGGCTTCATGATTCCTGCTTTCAGGGACCTTGCTTATGGATCCAAGTAAAATGAAATTTTTGACATTTTCAATCTGTGTAGTCCGGGTAGACTAGAGAAACAAATTCAGGGAGGCTCACATGTGTATATTAAAAGCTTTATATACAAGAGCAATCAAATATTGAGCAAACATCCCAGCCCAGCCCATGTCAAGTTCATAAATCTGTTATTAGCCCTTACGTCCATTACCCTCTATAAATTCTTTGTCAGACTCACACAGCACGTGCAGTGGCACTGAATGCAGGAAAAAATATCATAGGCCAGTGAGCGGAGAGTCTTGTGGATCAAGTGGCAGTAGAAGTCTCTCAGCACTGGTGTGGGTCTCCACATGGCTCTTCAAGCTCCAGGGCTCTGGCTGCATCAGCTTAGCCCCATGAAGCTTGTCAACAGGAATGTCTCAAAGGGAGCGTCTCTGTCCTGTCTCCATTGAGCTATTTATCTTCGTAGCACCTTCAAATGAGATCATCAGGCTGCAACCTGATTGTCAGGCTAACCTCCACCCCTCTACAAGTTGACACCAGATTATGTAATACCACACAATCTACTCTCCATTTATCATTGTGTTGTTTATTGGTCTAATCACGATTATTGTTGTTCTCTCTATAATGATGATTATTCATATGGAAGGGAATATAGCTTTGGCTCTTCATCGGTAAATACCTCAGTCTTCTTTGCTTTCAGTAAGCAAGTTTTCCTTGTCTACATATTGGAGTTTGTTAAAAATCTTTTACATATTCCAGAAATTGACAGAATAACTTTGTAAAAAGTAGTCAGAATTGTTAAGATAATATAAATTATGCCTAAATGCATCTAACCCATATATTATAAGAAGTTAGAAATAATCGTCTTCCACTTCTGTAACTTCTGTTTTGGGGGTGAAGAATGAATCTTATGTATAACAGTACTCATGCCTGTTTGGACACAGAGATGTCCTCCTAATAGAAATGTTTGGATGCCACACTGATGGTTTTTATTTTTCACAGATATCTGCTTTTGTCCAGTAGTGGTCTTAAATGAATGGACTTTTCGGAGTAATAATCATGACTTCCATTTTACGTGTATTTTTTTTCTGTAGAGAAACATTTTACAATCCTTTTTTGCAACATAAAAACAGGAATTTATCCATTTACATTTTGACTGAGAAAAATAATAAGGTTTCCAGTTCTTTAAATCCTAGTTTGCAAAAGCATTTCAGTGTATAATCTCTCTGTGTTGTATTCCAGTTTACTTGTACGTTTTCCTTGGAAAACTAACAGAAATCTAAACTACCTGCTTTGCTGCCTTTATACACTTTGCTAAGCTGTGTTCTCACAACTCAGGGGATTAATTTTTTTTAAAGGAAGACAGTTTCACTTGAAATAGCTGTAGTTGATTTCTAAAAATTACTGAGGATATTCATGGTTGCAAATGAATATGGACACTTTTTAAAAGATTGAAAATAGTAACTAAGAATACAAAGGCATAGTTCAAAATATTTCATCCCAAATATTTTTTAGAAAACAAAATCATAAGCCTCCAAAACATGCTAGTTAGTTAAATATGGAAAAGTGATGCTAATTTACAATGGAAAGGACGCTATACATTGTATAGAGTCTCTTCAAAGGAGACAGGTAATAAGGATTGACCCTTCCGTGGCCCCAGGTCACCACAAATGCCATTCTACCAGCGACCCTAGCATGGAATACAACATCTGCTGCAGGAATCTCCAGTCACCTAACTGACGGACTTGCAGATAGTCTTCATCCATCAACCTGTGCACGTGCGGTCACTCAGGTGTTGACATTTGGACCTACCCAAGCTGACTCTTAAAAGCTTGATTAAGAATCACAGGACTCTTGGAATCTACCTGAAGTCCACCGAGCTCATCTGCACAATGACCTGGTTGTCTTCTGAAGACCTGTCCTGGGGGGTTCTCCGGGGTGACTCTGAGCCCTGAGCCAGGGTTCTTTTACATTGCAAAGGGATTTCTGAAGGTGTACTTAAAGTGACCGATTTTTAGGGGGGGGGGAGATTATTCTGAAATATGAATCTGTCTAGTCATATGAATGCTTAGAAGTAGAGAATTTTCCCCCACTGAAATCCAGAAAAATGCAAAGGAAGCTATAGGAGAGATTTGACTAAGAGATCCTTA